>NC_087219.1:1925907-1983407 GCF_015104395.2 Macrobrachium nipponense | reverse complement strand
ATATATATATATATATATATATATATATATATTTATATAAAATATATATATATATATATATATATATATATATATATATAATTTATACTTCTAGGGCACAATTTTTCACGGATACAACATTCATTGAATAGAATGGATCATCTTTTTCCTGTTTTACCACCAGCTTTTTTACAAATTGAACTTCATATTTTCTAATTATTTTCTTTCACTTCATTGTTCAGGGTTACTAATGGACACATAATGGGGTTCTTCCACCATTTACTCCAGTATTTTTACAAAAACGCGACAGCTGTTTCGTCAACCTATACGTATTGACGTTATCAAGCGTACTGATACAAATATGAGCCTACGTGCGTTTTGTGACGTCATGAGGACGGAAAGGTAGTACAATTGCCAGATACCTAGTTTTTGAAATATTTACAAAAGACTATAGTGAAACATAAAATAAGACAAATAAATAAATATGTTAACAGAAATTATATCAAAAGTTGAAAGTAAGTTAATATAAATATATATTAATTACATATATGTTTAATTAACAAAATGTCAGTGTGCGCTCCTGTCCGCGTGTGGTAGTGGTCTTGTTCCACGCGGGTGAAGGGCTGCCCTCCTACACGAGAGCAAAGATCGGTCTGCCTCGCGTTGGATGTTAAGGTTTGGGCGTTGTGTGGCGATGCTGACGGCTTCTGATATCAATAAACGATTGTAGTTGCCTTCCTTGTGGATTATTTTGGTGTTTGTGAGAAGTTCTTGCAAGGATGGTTTTTATTGTGGGTATCCACAAAGTGCTGGTGAATAGCACCTTGGTTTCTGGGGCCTGACATGCGACGTTTGAGTGTAGTTGTTGTGTGTCCGATATAGCATTTTTGGGGGGACTGACATTGCTCGTCAGCACAGACAAACTTGTAAACTATATCAGATTCAACCTCTTTCTCCGTTGTTGATGCCGTACTATTTTTCATTACCAGTGAGGCCGTAAGATTTGGCTTGCAGTAAATTCTTGCTGTTATTTTGTTATATGGTGCTAGGGGGGTGGTTTTCCTCCTCGCAGTATACCAAGGAGGGCTTTCCTTTCGTCTTCGTGGTGTTTGTTGTATGATATCTGATGGTATATCACTATTTCTTTGTCTTTGTCTTGTGTGTTGTCCCTCGGGGTCGGATTTTGGAAAGCCTCTAATCTCTTTTTGACAACTTGCTGGATCATGTCATCTGGGTAGCCGTTATTTGTGAGCAGCTGTTGAACTCTGTTAATTTCTTCGTTCGTCGCTTTCCACGTCGAACAGTGTGTTAAGGCACGTTTTATGTATGCATTTACCACAGACCGTTTATATGCATCAGGGCATTCTCCCTCTGCATTTAAGCATCTCCCAGCATCTGTCTTTTTAGTGTATACGGTGGTATTGTATTTGTTGTTTTTCTGGGTCACAAGTACGTCCAAGAAGGGGAGCATTTTCTCATTACTTTTTTCTACCGTAAAATTCAATGTAGAATTTGCTCGGAGTTTATTCACTAATTCATCTATGTCATTTTCGCCCTTTGTTGTGATAAAGATATCATCTATATATCTCCCATAGATTCTGGGTTTTGGGTGTTTCTTCAAAAAGTGACCTCCTTCTGTGTGTGCCATGTATGCGTTTGCAAAAAGAACCCCAAGGGGGGAAGGGGGGACCATTGCTACGCCGCCTCCTTTTGCGATATTTCGCCCCTATGTGAGAGGAATGGGGCTTCCTTTGTACATGCTTCTAGCATCTCTTTTAAGATCTTTTAAGATATACCGGTCTGAAAAACCACCATTACCGATACCCGAAAAGATCTTAAAAGAGATGCTAGAAGCATGTACAAAGGAAGCCCCATTCCTCTGGTCAAACAGTGAAAAAGCCATTCTATTCAATGAATGATATATATATATATATATATATATATATATATATATATATATATATATATATAAATATATATATATAAAAATATATATATATATATATATATATATATATAATATATATATATATATATATATATATATATATATAAATTATAATATATATATATATATATATATATATATATATATATATATATATATATATATATATATATATCCTACCCCCCCCCCTTTGTCTTAAACTACACAAATTAGAAACCCTTACCTGTTGTCAATGGTGCCCTCTGTCTCCAACCATGTCTTTAGGCTATTAAGATCTCGTAAGTATAAAAATATACTATTTATTACCCCGCCCAAAGCAGTTGAATATAAAATAGAACAAAATGATTAACAAGTTCAAAATTACAGATGACCCAAATCTGCCCATGAATAAACCAGTAAGTTAACATTCTACCCTCCCTCCTGACTAAGAATTCCCTCCCACACCCAAAATGTCAATAAGTTCATTATATTAGTCAGGTTAGAGAATCCCGTCTCTAAATTAGCCATGGAATAGGACCCATCTGTAATAAAGATAATAATGGGGGGGGGGAAAAAATAAAAGATACACTTCACACATCACTCTTTTCAAAGTATTTACGTAAAAAGTGTTTTTCCCACTTCTCTCTCTTTTCAAAGGTAACGGTTTTCTAAGTATCACAAAATATGTGTCATACCTTTATGATGGGGCTTTCTCTCCCAACCCAACTCGGCGTGTACCACCTGACCTCTTTGTGCTCACGAAAAGAATGTGACATTTCGCAAGTGCCTTGGACTATTAGGCCTGTAACAATCCGTACAAACAATGTACATGCTTTGATGACAGGGCAAGCAGTCTCTGGGTTAAACTGCTTGCGTACTCAAATTCCTTCGCTCAAGTAAGCTGCCATACAGCTCAGCTTGTCTCCAAGCAAGACATGATATGTGATTTCCACTTAACATTACACACTTGTAAGATGGCTCATCCACCTATGCCCTATCCTCTGTGCACTCCTGTCGCACACCACATCAGCAACTAATGCACAATGTATCAATTTGGATAGACTGTGATAAAACACCATCTACAATCCCTCTGAATGGACTCACGCCTGCACTCACGTTTGTTACGTGATGTAGTAGCGTTGTGGTATTCTTAGTATCTCCGCCATTTTTCCTCTGTTTCCGAAAGCTATTTTGTTATATAAGCTTCCCCGATATCAATAATAATCAATGTTTAATTTATACACAAAACCCAATCCAGAAAATTAACACAAAATTTTCCCCCAATACTGGATAAAACAAAAAGGCAAAGGCGCCCCACGCCCATAGTATTAATAATAATCCCACAAAAGCAACAACCAACAACAACAAAATAGTGAGGGGGTAGAAAAAGAAAAAAAACAATGCAAAACGCGCTTAAAAAGGAATCCACCACAGCAACCGTCTCACACACGCCAACTCTCGCCTCTCTCTCTCTCTCTCTCTCTCTCTCTCTCTCTCTCTCAGGGCGTGACTCGCAACAAAAACTAAAAACTCCGCTCGAGTAAATTTGCCACAAAAAACAAACAATAGGAACATAAACAACAACAACAAAAAAGTAAAAGAAAAAAACATAAAAGACAAAAAGAAGAAAATAAGAAAGAAAACTTGAAAATACAATCACATTTTCATATGACTGGAAACCGAATTCGTATATGCACTGCAAATATGCGTGAACTATTAACTACACTTGCGAAACACTTTAATACATCGAAAATTAAACTTTTCCCCTTCATGTTTGAAAACACTGTTATTCAAGAATCCCAAGATGGCTGACACTGACTTAGCCCGAGAGACGAACTGCTTCTCCTTGTCCAGCCCATTGAATCAGCAAAAAGAGCCCCGAGTTGCCTGTGACATGATTATAACCCCTTTTCCTACCAAAAAAAAACCCATCTATGTCTAACTGGTCAAAAGTCTCTTCATTAGCATACCTACAGCTTATAAAATATATAAAAAGCTTCTTAAACCGCCTGCCACAACTCTTAACCCCCCCCCCCCACACCTTTTCCTTAAACTACACAAATTAGAAACCCTTACCTGTCGTCAATGGTGCCCTCTGTCTCCAACCATGTCGTTAGGCTATCAAGGTCTCATAAGTATAAAATACTACTATTTACCCAAAAGCAGTTGAATATAAAAATAGAACAAATGACTACCCAAGTCATAATGACAGAAAACCCAAACTGCTACCCATAAAGAAACAAACCCTAAGTTAACATTCTACCCTCCCTGGAAACTAAGAATTCAACTCCCAGACCCAAAACATGTCCAATGAACGTTCATTATATTGGTCAGGTTAGAGAATCCCCCGATCTCTAGAAAAATTAGCCATTGGGGGGGGGTGGGAAAATTTTTTAGGACCCATCTGTAATAAAGAGAATAATGGATAAAAGATACACCTTCACACATCACTCTTTTCAAAGTATTTACGTAAAAATGTATTTCACACTTCTCTCTCTTTTCAAAGGTAACGGTTTTCTAAGTATTACAAAATATGTGTCATACCTTTACGATGGGGCTTTCTCTCCCGACACTCGGCGTGTACCACCTGACCTCTTTGTGCTCACCGAAAAGAATGTGACTTTCGCAAGTGCTTTGGACTATTAGGCCTGTAACATCCGTACAAACGAATGTACATGCTTGACGACAGGCCTAGCAGTCTCTATGTTAAACTGCTTGCATACTCAAATTCCTTAGCTCAAGTAAGCTGCCCTTACAGCCCAGCTTGTCTCCAAGGAAGACATGATATGTGATTTCTCTTAACATTACATACTTGTAAGATATATTTATACACACACACACACACACATATATATAATATTATATATATATATATATATATATATATATATATATATACACATATATATAAGTCTATCACATTACCGTGATTCATATACATATATCGAACTACAAATGTTCTTTAATATCTAATTCGCTCTACCTCGGAACTAATATATTTTCATATATGTTTAAACCGAGAGGGGGAATTTATTAAGCGATATTAGAATTGGCGATCGACAGCTCGAACCATCGACCTCTCAATTCCAGGACTGGCAGTGAAGCCCCAGACCACCCCGCCACCGCAAGAGATATAAGTATATGCCGCCTCCCACCTCATATATGTATATGAATCACGGTAATGTTATAGACTTATATAATGACTACGTGCGGGCAAAAGCACTACCAAACACCGAGAACGAGATGGGCTGTATGCAGTCTCCTAACAAAAAATACCTGTGCGTTGGCAGGTATATGAGGTAGGAGGCGGCCATATACTTATATCTCTTGCGGTGGCGGGGTGGTCTGGGCTTCACTGCCAGTCCTGGAATCGAGAGGTCGATGGTTTGCGCCTGTCGATCGCCAATTCTATTATCGCTTAATAAATTCCCCCTCGGTTAAACATATATGAAAATATATTAATTCCGAGGTAGAGTGAATTAGATATTAAAGGACATTTGTAGTGTTCGATATATGTATATGAGTCACGGTAATGTGATAGACTTATAATAATGACTACGTGCTGGGCAAAAGCACTACCACGCAACCGAGAACGAGATGGGCTGTATGCAGTCTCCTAAACAAAAAATACCTGTGCGCGGCAGGTATATGAGGTGGGAGGCGGCATATACTTATATCTCTTGCGTGGCGGGGTGGTCTGGGCTTCACTGCCCGTCCTGAAATTGAGAGGTCGATGGTTCGCCACGCCTGTCGATCGCCAATTCTATTATCGCTTAATAAATTCCCCCTCGGTTAAACATATATGAAAATATATTAATTCCGAGGTAGAGCGAATTAGATATTAAAGGACAGTTTGTAGTTCGATATATATATATATATATATATATATATATATATATATATATATATATATATATATATATATATATATATATATGTGTTCGAAGGAGTCCATGATACCAGAATTTGTTTAAAAAGGCCAAGTTTATTGCATATGATACGTTTCGCACAACTGTGTGCCTCATCAGTCTAAAGAAAACCAAAAGTATTCATCCACAATATCTTCGATATAAAAATGGTTTAAAATTAGGGTCACAACCGTTTAAAAGTTTTGATTCTAAGCCTGACTTACCACTTAGACCAATTATGGTTGCATATAATAGCCCCTCTTTCTCTATCTCTAAATTTTTAGCGGGATTACTGTCTGAATTAAGTAACATTGAATATTCCTTAAGAAACGGCTATGAATTTCAGCAATTAATCACTAAGCAAGATGGGGACTATTACATGGTCATCTTCGACGTTGAGTCCCTCTTACAAACGTTCCTCTAAATGATACTATTAATATTATACTTGACAAAATTTTTATTGATGATGATGCAACATTTCATGGTTTTGATCGGTTGACTTTTAAACAGTTTCTTGATCTTGCTGTGCAAGATTCGATGTTCATTTTTAATAAACAACTCTACTCGCAGGTCGATGGAGTTGCTATGGGGTCCTCCTTTGGACCTATTTTTTGCTTTTTTCTAACTTTTTTATGTCTGATTTAGAATCAAAACTTTTAAAACAGTTTGTGACCCTAATTTTAAACCATTTTTATATCGAAGATATGTGGATGATACTTTTGTTTTATTTAGACATTCATGGCAGTGCTCCTTGTTTTTATATTTCATTAATAACGCTCCTTCTCAGATTAATTTTACTATGGAGGTAGAGAGCGAGGGCAGCCTTCCATATCCTGATATTAAGGTAACGAGAAATAACTCGGAATTCACCACGGCAGTATACAGAAAAGGAACTTATACGGGTTTAACCAATAACTTTTATAGCTCTTGCCAATACTCATTTAAACTCAACACCATCTATACGCTGATTAATAGCGCTCTCAAATATTCTTCCTCATGGCAAATATTTCATAACGAAATGACATTCTTGGTAAACTTTTTCAAAGCCAATTCATTTCCACAAGATATAGTACATAAAATCACCAACAAGGTACTTTCCAAATTTTGCATCCATCATCAACTACTTTGATGTACCGAGACAAAATATTTTATGCTACTGTTCCGATTTTTCAGATTCAAAATTTATTAAACCTCACTCGTATAATTGAACAGGAAATTCCCTGTCTTAAAGTCAGGCTTGTGTCGAGTAATCCTTGCACTATTCGATAGTTTTTTAACTTTAAAGATCGCCTTCAGCCCTTCATGAGATCCAACGTTATTTATCAATTCACATGCCCTGGATGTCCTGGCTCTTACGTTGGATCGACTCGGAGGTTGCTGAGGGTCAGGATATTGTAGCCATTTAGGCTTTAGCTTCCGTACAGGTCAGAAAGAAAACACCAGAATTTTCCAATATCAGAAACCACTCAATAATATGCAAGACTGAAATTCAAAAAGAACATTTTACAATAATTGATTATGTTAACATCCTGATCGAACTAACAATGCTGGAGTCGTTATTTATTAAAAGACTGGTGCCCTCATTAAACGGTAATTTTGTCCTCGTCACCTCTGTACCTGGCATAGTTGTCGCTTCTCTCTGCCAGCTGTAACTCATTCCATCTCACCTCTGATCACGGACGGTTGGTGTTTTTAGTAGTCTCTCTTTTTATTTACTGCTCTTTTTAATCTTTTTTAGACTTTATTTTTAAAAATTGTGAATTCCTTTTAACTTTATATGATTGTTTATAATGTCTTTGTATTTTATTCACAGACTGATGATCCACACAGTTGTGCGAAACGTATCATATGCAATAAACTTGGCCTTTTAAATCTGGTATCATGGACTCCTTCTGGACACTTTATAATTGAATGCTGAGCAATATATATATATATATATATATATATATATATATATATATATATATATATATATATATATATATATATATATATATATATATAATATAAAAGGAGCCCTAATAAAAACAGCCATAAAAACACCAAAATAGAGAGAAAAGTACTATATTTCAGAGACTGCTGTCTCTCTCTTCAGGTATATGAATGAGAAAAGTTTACAAAATGTCAGTGTGCGCTCCTGTCCGCGTGTGGTAGTGGTCTTGTTCCACGCGGGTGAAGGGCTGCCCTCCTACACGAGGGCAAAGATCGGTCTGCCTCGCGTTGGATGTTAATGTTTTGGGCGTTGTGTGGCGCTGCTGACGGCTTCTGATATCAATAAACGATTGTAGTTGCCTTCCTTGTGGATTATTTTGGTGTTTGTGAGAAGTTCTTGCAAGGATGGTTTTTTATTGTGGGTATCCACAAAGTGCTGGTGAATAGCACCTTGGTTTCTGTGGGCCTGCATGCGACGTTTGAGTGTAGTTGTTGTGTGTCCGATATAGCATTTTTGGGGGGACTGACATTGCTCGTCAGCACAGACAAACTTGTAAACTATATCAGATTCAACCTCTTTCTCCGTTGATGGAGCCGTACTATTTTCATTACCAGTGAGGCCGTAAGATTTGGCTTGCAGTAAATTCTTGCTGTTATTTTGTTATATGGTGCTAGGGGGTGGTTCCTCTTCGCAGTATACCAAGGAGGGCTTTCCTTTCGTCTTCGTGGTGTTTGTTGTATGATATCTGATGGTATATCACTATTTTCTTTGTCTTTGTCCTTGTGTGTTGTCCCTCGGGTCGGATTTTGGAAAGCCTCTAATCTCTTTTTGACAACTTGCTGGATCATGTCATCTGGGTAGCCGTTATTTGTGAGCAGCTGTTGAACTCTGTTAATTTCTTCGTTCGTCGCTTTCCACGTCGAACAGTGTGTTAAGGCACGTTTTATGTATGCATTTACCACAGACCGTTTATATGCATCAGGGCATTCTCCTCTAGCATTTAAGCATCTCCCAGCATCTGTCTTTTTAGTGTATACGGTGGTATTGTATTTGTTGTTTTTTCTGGGTCACAAGTACGTCCAAGAAGGGGAGCATTTTCTCATTACTTTTTTCTACCGTAAAATTCAATGTAGAATTTGCTCGGAGTTTATTCACTAATTCATCTATGTCATTTTCGCCCTTTGTTGTGATAAAGATATCATCTATATATCTCCCATAGATTCTGGGTTTTGGGTGCTTCTTCAAAAGTGACCTCTCTGTGTGTGCCATGTATGCGTTTGCAAAAACAACCCCAAGGGGGGAACCCATGCTACGCCGTCCTTTTGCCGATATATTTCGCCCCTATGTGAGAGGAATGGGGCTTCCTTTGTACATGCTTCTAGCATCTCTTTTAAGATCTATTAAGATATACCGGTCTGAAAAACCACCATACCGATACCCGAAAAGATCTTAAAAGAGATGCTAGAAGCATGTACAAAGGAAGCCCCATTCCTCTGGTAAACAGTGAAAAGCCATTCTATTCAATGAATGATATATATATATATATATATATATATATATATATATATATATATATATATATATATATAATATATATATATATATATAATATATAAATATATATATATATATATATATATATATATATATATATATATATATATATATATATCCTACCCCCCCCCTTTGTCTTAAACTACACAAATTAGAAACCCTTACCTGTTGTCAATGGTGCCCTCTGTCTCCAACCATGTCTTTAGGCTATTAAGATCTCGTAAGTATAAAAATATACTATTTATTACCCAAAGCAGTTGAATATAAAATAGAACAAAATGATTAACAAGTCAAAATGACAGATGACCCAAATCTGCCCATGAATAAACCAGTAAGTTAACATTCTACCCTCCTGACTAAGAATTCCCTCCCACACCCAAAATGTCAATAAGTTCATTATATTAGTCAGGTTAGAGAATCCCGTCTCTAAATTAGCCATGGAATAGGACCCATCTGTAATAAAGATAATAATGGATAAAAGATACACTTCACACATCACTCTTTTCAAAGTATTTACGTAAAAAGTGTTTTTCCCACTTCTCTCTCTTTTCAAAGGTAACGGTTTTCTAAGTATCACAAAATATGTGTCATACCTTTATGATGGGGCTTTCTCTCCCAACACTCGGCGTGTACCACCTGACCTCTTTGTGCTCACCGAAAAGAATGTGACTTTCGCAAGTGCCTTGGACTATTAGGCCTGTAACATCCGTACAAACGAATGTACATGCTTGATGACAGGGCAAGCAGTCTCTCGGTTAAACTGCTTGCGTACTCAAATTCCTTCGCTCAAGTAAGCTGCCATTACAGCTCAGCTTGTCTCCAAGCAAGACATGATATGTGATTTCACTTAACATTACACACTTGTAAGATGGCTCATCCACCTATGTCCTCTGTGCACTCCTGTCGCACACCACATCAGCAACTAATGCACAATGTATCAATTTGGATAGGCTGTGATAAAACACCATCTACAATCCCTCTGAATGGACTCACGCCTGCACTCACGTTTGTTACGTGATGTAGTAGCGTTGTGGTATTCTTAGTATCCGCCATTTTCCTCTGTTTCCGAAAGCTATTTTGTTATATAAGCTTCCCCGATATCAATAATATCAATGTATTTATATACACAAAACCCAATCCAGAAAAATTAACACAAATTTTCCCCCAATAATGGATAACAAAAGGCAAAGGCGCCCCACGCCAAGTATATTAATAATAATCCCACGAAAGCAACAACAACAACAACAAAATAGGGAGGGGGTAGAAAAAGAAAAAACAATGCAAAACGCTTAAAAAGGAATCCACCACAGCAACCGTCTCACACACGCCAACTCTCGCCTCTCTCTCTCTCTCTCTCTCTCTCAGGGCGTGACTCGCAACAAAAACTCCGCTCGAGTAAATTTGCCACAAACAAACAATAGGAACATAAACAACAACAACAAAAAAGTAAAAAGAAAAACATAAAAGACAAAAAGAAGAAAATAAGAAAGAAAACTTGAAAATACAATCACATTTTCATATGACTGGAAACCGAATTCGTATATGCACTGCAAATATGCGTGAACTATTAACTACACTTGCGAAACACTTTAATACATCGAAAATTAAACTTTTCCCCTTCATGTTTGAAAACACTGTTATTCAAGAATCCCAAGATGGCTGACACTGACTTAGCCCGAGAGACGAACTGCTTCTCCTTGTCCAGCCCATTGAATCAGCAAAAAGAGCCCCGAGTTGCCTGTGACATGATTATAACCCCTTTTCCTACCAAAAAAAAAAACCATCTATGTCTAACTGGTCAAAAGTCTCTTCATTAGCATACCTACAGCTTATAAAATATATAAAAAGCTTCTTAAACCGCCTGCCACAACTCTTAACCCCCCCCCCCCCACACCTTTTCCTTAAACTACACAAATTAGAAACCCTTACCTGTCGTCAATGGTGCCCTCTGTCTCCAACCATGTCGTTAGGCTATCAAGGTCTCATAAGTATAAAAATATACTATTTATTACCCAAAGCAGTTGAATATAAAATAGAACAAAATGACTACCAAGTCATAATGACAGAAAACCCAAATCTACCCATAAAGAAACCACTAAGTTAACATTCTACCCTCCTGACTAAGAATTCACTCCCAGACCCAAAATGTCAATAATTTCATTATATTGGTCAGGTTAGAGAATCCCGTCTCTAAATTAGCCATGGAATAGGACCCATCTGTAATAAAGATAATAATGGATAAAAGATACACTTCACACATCACTCTTTTCAAAGTATTTACGTAAAAAGTGTTTTTCCCACTTCTCTCTCTTTTCAAAGGTAACGGTTTTCTAAGTATCACAAAATATGTGTCATACCTTTATGATGGGGCTTTCTCTCCCAACACTCGGCGTGTACCACCTGACCTCTTTGTGCTCACCGAAAAGAATGTGATTTTCGCAAGTGCCTTGGACTATTAGGCCTGTAACATCCGTACAAACGAATGTACATGCTTGACGACAGGCCTAGCAGTCTCTATGTTAAACTGCTTGCATACTCAAATTCCTTAGCTCAAGTAAGCTGCCCTTACAGCCCAGCTTGTCTCCTAGAAGACATGATATGTGATTTCTCTTAACATTACATACTTGTAAGATATATTTATACACACACACACACACACATATATATATATATATATATATATATATATATATATATATATATATATATATATATATATATATATATATATATATATATATACACATATATATAAGTCTATCACATTACCGTGATTCATATACATATATCGAACTACAAATGTTCTTTAATATCTAATTCGCGTCTAATCCTCGGTAACTAATATATTTTCATATATGTTTAACCGAGGGGGAATTTATTAAGCGATATTAGAATTGGCGATCGACAGGCTCGAACCATCGACCTCTCTCATTCCAGGACTGGCAGTGAAGCCCCAGACCACCCCGCCACCGCAAGAGATATAAGTATATGCCGCCTCCCACTCATATATGTATATGAATCACGGTAATGTATAGACTTATATAATGACTACGTGCGGGCAAAAAGCACTACCAAACAACCGAGAACGAGATGGGCTGTATGCAGTCTCCTAAACAAAAAATACCTGTGCGTGGCAGGTATATGAGGTAGGAGGCGGCATATACTTATATCTCTTGCGGTGGCGGGGTGGTCTGGGGCTTCACTGCCAGTCCTGGAATTGAGAGGTCGATGGTTTGCGCCTGTCGATCGCCAATTCTATTATCGCTTAATAAATTCCCCCTCGGTTAAACATATATGAAAATATATTAATTCCGAGGTAGAGTGAATTAGATATTAAAGGACATTTGTAGTGTTCGATATATGTATATGAGTCACGGTAATGTGATAGACTTATATAATGACTACGTGCGGGCAAAAGCACTACCACGCAACCGAGAACGAGATGGGCTGTATGCAGTCTCCTAAACAAAAAATACCTGTGCGCGGCAGGTATATGAGGTGGGAGGCGGCATATACTTATATCTCTTGCGGTGGCGGGGTGGTCTGGGGCTTCACTGCCCGTCCTGAAATTGAGAGGTCGATGGTTCGCGCCTGTCGATCGCCAATTCTATTATCGCTTAATAAATTCCCCCTCGGTTAAACATATATGAAAATATATTAATTCCGAGGTAGAGCGAATTAGATATTAAAGGACAGTTGTAGTTCGATATATATATATATATAATAGATATATATATATATATATATATATATATATATATATAGTGTTCAGAAGGAGTCCATGATACCAGATTTAAAAGGCCAAGTTTATTGCATATGATACGTTTCGCACAACTGTGTGCCTCATCAGTCTAAAGAAAACAAAAGTATCATCCACATATCTTCGATATAAAAATGGTTTAAAATTAGGGTCACAACCGTTTAAAAGTTTTGATTCTAAGCCTGACTTACCACTTAGACCAATTATGGTTGCATATAATAGCCCCTCTTTCTCTATCTCTAAATTTTTAGCGGGATTACTGTCTGAATTAAGTAACATTGAATATTCCTTAAGAAACGGCTATGAATTCCAGCAATTAATCACTAAGCAAGATGGGGACTATTACATGGTCATCTTCGACGTTGAGTCCCTCTTTACAAACGTTCCTCTAAATGATACTATTAATATTATACTTGACAAAATTTTTATTGATGATGATGCAACATTTCATGGTTTTGATCGGTTGACTTTTAAACAGTTTCTTGATCTTGCTGTGCAAGATTCGATGTTCATTTTTAATAAACAACTCTACTCGCAGGTCGATGGAGTTGCTATGGGGTCTCCTTTGGGACCTATTTTTGCTAACTTTTTTATGTCTGATTTAGAATCAAAACTTTTAAACAGTTGTGACCCTAATTTTAAACCATTTTTATATCGAAGATATGTGGATGATACTTTTGTTTTATTTAGACATTCATGGCAGTGCTCCTTGTTTTTATATTTCATTAATAACGCTCCTTCTCAGATTAATTTTACTATGGAGGTAGAGAGCGAGGGCAGCCTTCCATATCCTGATATTAAGGTAACGAGAAATAACTCGGAATTCACCACGGCAGTATACAGAAAAGGAACTTATACGGGTTTAACCAATAACTTTTATAGCTCTTGCCAATACTCATTTAAACTCAACACCATCTATACGCTGATTAATAGCGCTCTCAAATATTCTTCCTCATGGCAAATATTTCATAACGAAATGACATTCTTGGTAAACTTTTTCAAAGCCAATTCATTTCCACAAGATATAGTACATAAAATCACCAACAAGGTACTTTCCAAATTTTTGCATCCATCATCAACTACTTTTGATGTACCGAAGAAAATATTTTATGCTACTGTTCCGTATTTTTCAGATTCAAAATTTATCTTAAACCTCACTCGTATAATTGAACAGGAAATTCCCTGTCTTAAAGTCAGGCTTGTGTCGAGTAATCCTTGCACTATTCGATAGTTTTTTAACTTTAAAGATCGCCTTCAGCCCTTCATGAGATCCAACGTTATTTATAAATTCACATGCCCTGGATGTCCGGGCTCTTACGTTGGATCGACTCGGAGGTTGCTGAGGGTCAGATATTGTAGCCATTTAGGCTTTAGCTTCCGTACAGGTCAGAAGATAAAACAACCAGAATTTTCCAATATCAGAAACCACTCAATAATATGCAAGACTGAAATTCAAAAAGAACATTTTACAATAATTGATTATGTTAAACATCCTGATCAACTAACAATGCTGGAGTCGTTATATATTAAAAGACTGGTGCCCTCATTAAACGGTAATTTGTCCTCGTCACCTCTGTACCTGGCATAGTTGTCGCTTCTCTCTGCCAGCTGTAACTCATTCCATCTTCACCTCTGATCACGGACGGTTGGTGTTTTTAGTAGTCTCTCTTTTTATTTACTGCTCTTTTTAATCTTTTTTAGACTTTATTTTTAAAAATTGTGAATTCCTTTTAACTTTATATGATTGTTTATAATGTCTTTGTATTTTATTCACAGACTGATGATCCACACAGTTGTGCGAAACGTATCATATGCAATAAACTTGGCCTTTTAAATCTGGTATCATGGACTCCTTCTGGACACTTTATAATTGAATGCTGAAGCAATATATATATATATATATATATATATATATAATATATATATATATATATATATATATCTAATAAAAGGAGCCCATAAAAACACCAAAATGTAGAGAGAAAAGTACTATATTTCAGAGACTGCTGTCTCTCTCTTCAGGTATATGAATGAGAAAAGTTTACAGAAAAGGTGGTATTTATACCAAGAGATTCGTCCACAAGTAAGCCAAGTTTTAAGGTCACCCCCGCTGATGGAATTCTGTTGTTACAGAACACTTTTACCAGTCATAATATAATTTGAGCATATATATATATATATAACACCCTCTACCGATATATATACATTATATATAGATATATATACCATATATATATATATATATATATATATATAGATACTAATATATATATATATATATATATAGATCTAATATATATATATATATATATATTATAATATATATTATATACTATAATATATATCTAATATAATATTATATATCTATAATATATATATATAAAATATACATATATATCTAATATAATATATAGATATATATATATATATATATAATAAATATATATGTAATATATATATAGTATATATATATATATAATATATATCTAATAATAATAATATAATATGTATATAAATATATATCGATATATATATATATAATATCTATATATATAATTATCTATATTATATATATAATATATTATATAATATATATAGTATATAAAATATAATATATATATATATATATATATATATAATATATATATCGATATATATTATCTTATCTATATAATATATATATTTTATATAATATAATAGATAATATATATTATATCATATATATATAGAGATATAGATATATTGTTATATTATATATAGATATGTATATATATATCACATATACTATGTATAAGATAATATATATATACATATGTATATATATATATGTATATATATAAATATATATATATATATATATGTATGTATATATATATATATATACATATATATAACATACATATATATTATATATATATATATATATATATATATATATGTATAATATATATATACATATATATACATATATATGTATATCTATTTATATATATACATATATATATACATATATATATATATGTATATATATATATATATATATATATATTATATAATATGTATATAGAGGGAGAGAGAGAAAGAGCTCTGTTTGTGTGTGATAAACGGTTTAATATCATTTTTATCACTGAACATCTTTTACCTTGCTGAGGTCAACGTAGCCATTAACGTTTGAATAATAAACGAAAAGTCCTAATGTGTACGGATAATAATTCTTGCTTTTAATTGACAGAGCTTCAGAACACGAAATATCCATTTGACGTTTTTTTTATCAAGTTATTCTTTTTAAAACTTATATAACCTTAAATATTTACCTAGTAGTTATTATGTTTGTGTATTCATGGTCTGCTTTGGCTCACAACAATGATATTATTACCACCCGAGATTAAGGCCGATGAAGCACCTTGAATAATGACCGGTGATAATGATTATAATAATAATAATAATAATAAGGAGAGGACTTAACAGGGCATATGAAATTATAAAATGTAGTAATTAGAGAAAGGAAATTAATTAATTAATAAATTAATAATAATAATAATAATAATAATAATAATAATAATAATAATAATAATAATAATAATAATAATAAACAGAGGGCTTAACAAGACATATAAAATGAAAAATGCAGTATTTAGAGTAAGGAAATTAATTAAGTAATTAATAATAATAATAATAATAATAATATAATAATAATAATAATAATAATAATAATAATAATAAAATTGATAAGTATCAAGATCTGAAAATAGAAATAAGAAGGATATGGGATATGCCAGTGGAAATCGTACCCATAATCATAGGAGCACTAGGCACGATCCCAAGATCCCTGAAAAGGAATCTAGAAAAACTAGAGGCTGAAGTAGCTCCAGGTCTCATGCAGAAGAGTGTGATCCTAGAAACGGCACACATAGTAAGAAAAGTGATGGACTCCTAAGGAGCAGGAATGCAACCCGGAACCCCACACTATAAATACCACCCAGTCGAATTGGAGGACTGTGATAGAGCAAAAAAAAAAAAAAAAAAAAAAAAAAAAAAAAAAAAAATAATAATAAGAATAGTACTGATAATAATAATAATAATTGTAATGATAATAATAATGATAATAAACAGGGGACTTAACAAGGCATATGAAATTATAAAATGTAGTATTTAGAGAAAGGAAATTAGTTAGTTAATTAAGTAATTAATAATTAATAATAATTATTATTATTATTATTATTATTATTACTTATTATCATTATTATTATTATTATTATGATTATTATTATTATTATTATATAATAATAATAATAATAATAATAATAATAATAATAATAATAATAATAATAATAAAAGCCCTCCACTGGAGCAGGTGCTAGAAACACCAGCTACCTTGAGTAATAAGTGGTACGAACACCAACCTGAAGGAGTGATAGAAAACGATCAGGCAAAGATCCTTTGGGACTATGGTATCAGAACAGATAGGGTGATACGTGCAAATAGACCAGATGTGACGTTGATTGACAAAGTCAAGAAGAGAGTATCACTCACTGATACCGCAATACCATGGGACACCAAAGTTGAAGAGAAAGAGAGGAAAAAAATGGATAAGTATTAAGATCTGAAAATAGAAATAGGAAGCATATGGGATATGCCAGTGGAAATTGTACCCATAATCATAGGAACACTAGGCACGATCCCAAGATCCCTGAAAAGGAATCTAGAAAAACTACAGGCTGAAGTAGCTCCAGGACTCATGCAGAAGAGTGTGATCCTAGAAACGGCGCACATAGTAAGAAAAATGATGAACTCCTAAGGAGGCAGGATGCAACAGGTTGTCTCCAAACCTACGAATTACCTGCGCGCGAAAGGTATTTCGGGGTGAGAGGCGACATGAACTTTTAGCCTCTCGCGGTAGTGTAGTAGGTAAAAGCTTCACTGACGTTCCTGGATTTGAAAGGATCCTGGGATCGCGCCCCGATCCAGGCAAGTCTATTATCGAGAAAAAATTCCCCTTCGGTTAAACATATATGAAAATATATTAATTCCGAGGTAGAGCAAATTAGATATTAAAGGACATTGTAGCTCGATATATGTATATGAATCACGGAAAAGTGATATGACTTACATATATATATATGTTGTGTGTATATGTGTGTGTGTTTGCATGTAACAAGTACACACATACAGTACATATACTATAGTATCAGTATTTATATATGTATAACGCATATATATACAGACAGTTGAAGTAGTAGTAGTAGTAGTTGTTGTTGTTGTTGTTGTTGTTGTTGTTGAAATAATAATTAACTAAGCACATTTTTGCTACTAATAATGATTTATCGAAAGAAAACAATGTTCTATTATTCATATCCATGTTTGAGGGGGGAAGGGGAGGGGAGCACACACTTAGGTACTGCGTTTTGTTAAGCTTGTGAGCTCTGGTCTGCAAATGATGAAAAAGAATTAAAGTAATAACATCAATAACACAAAACAGAATGAAAACAGGACTAGGTAGGGATACTTTGATAAATGAATGTGGCAGGTATGATTAGTTTCACTCTAGCAAAATGAATGTCTGTCGATGAATTTGTGATTATATGCCTTGAGAGAAGAGTACCAACATTTTTTGTGAAGGTTCTATTTTTGTCCACAGTTGTTAAAGTGGCCATTGATCTCGAGAGCTTTGCGACTGTGTGTCACATTTGCTCTTTCATACTCAGCTTGCTCTACTGCATACATTAGGCAGAGCACTGCTCTCATGCTCTTCGTAATTGTTTGCCGATTTTTGCTTTCGCTCTCGTCCTCCGATTCGTATATAGAGATTAAAGTGCGCACTGCTTCCCAGAACTTCCCGAGAATATACTACTATAACACTCTCTCGTGCCTTGCTTGTCCATCAGGTAGTAAGGAGGTCGTTAGTGTATATTAATCGAGCTTTCGCTTTCTGACCCTCTCTGCACACATCTGGCTTTGAATGATCAAAAAAGCAACGCAACTGCTGAATCAAACATCAGTCTCCATGACGTTAGGGTCAGGATTCAAGCAAATACTCTGCGGACATCACAAACTCGTTGGTCAAAGTTTCATCGACTCTCTCATTCCATCTCTCGATCGTGATTAGAAACGAGCCCCATCTCGTTCTTCAAAAAACGTGTGAGCTTAATCAGCCGAACCCATTATATTACTGTTTCACCCTCGCTAGGAGTTATTCACTGGCGATTACTTTTCGATTAACAAGGCAGAGTAATTACATCAACTGATCATTAACGCAGATTATTCTCCCGCTAAAATGACGTCAAGGGTCTTTTTTATATATATTCCCTGATGAACTATGACAATCATCGAGTGACATTTTGGATTCAAATTACTTTCCGAATCACTTGAGAAAAGTAGATTTCTGTTGGATGAACAATCTAAAGCCTTTATGTAGAGAAGACTCTTTGTAGTCCAGGCTGGATTGAAATGGAAAAAAGACGGAGGAAGAAATAGTTATGATAGGATGAGCTGATGTCAGAAAAATCCGAGGCGAAAATATAATTCCATAGCTTGGTAGTCGGGGAGAAAAGGGTCGTCATATAAGTTACAAAAATTTAAAACTGCCAAAGCAAATCTGCAATGATTTTGAGCATCTGACGGTGTAGTTGTTCGAAAATTGTAAATTTTGAAACGACATCAAGAAACAATCAAGTTCACAGGTAGAGGACATACCCTGTAAGTCCTACCAAATGATCTTGCCATCACTGATGGAGCAGCAGGGCTAAACAAAACAAGGCGTGTTCCGACCTCCAGCTTATTAGAGATGCATGCAAGATTTTCCCCTCATGCAAAAGTCGTCAACATTATATTCCCAACTTAACGTAAATCAAAACGTGCTAAAATCTTTGGTCAGATGGAGCCTTCTTTCACCAACGAAAATTAAAATAAATACGATTATTCTATCAAAAAACATTTTTCTGTCTTGTTTACCATGCACATTATTTAATTTTGTACATTTTCATTCTAATAAATCAATCACAGATATCGTGTCCTAAAATTCCTGTATCTTTAACTCAACACCAAGCACCTTTGTCAGACCTTTTAAGGCTCATCCACAGACCTTTCCTACCCCCCTCCCCCAATAACAACAAGGTAGTTTGTAGGCTTACTCCCCGAGAGAGCGAAAACTCATCAATATTTGTGATAGTTCCTCCATCGGGTCAAGTGGAAACCGTCTACCCACATCCTGTATTAATCTTCGAGAACAAAGGCTTCCGATTCTACCAAATGTGAAGGGATCGGATCCTGCATCGATCTTCCATTGAGATCTACCGAATATTATCTCTCTCTAATCACTCCCGGGGTAATTAATCCCGAGATACTACGTCTGTGGCTCCTTTGTCCTCTCAAATTAACCAAAGATGATAGGTAAACGCAGGTGATGCTTATAAGCCTTTGCGGAATTACATTGCATGTTTTGATTACGTTGATCATTTCAGAAAGATTATATCCATTGTATCTGCAGAGGGTTTCTAGATGACTTCACTAGCTTTGATCCAGTTCCTCAGAAATAATAATAATAATAATAATAATAATAATAATAATAATAATAATAATAATAATAATAATAATAATAATAATACCATAGGACACCAGAGTTGAAGAGAAAGAAAGGAAGAAAATGGATAAGTATCAAGACCCTAAAATAGAAATAAGTAGGATATGGGATATGCCAGTGGAAATTGTACCCATAATCATAGGAGCACTAGGCACGATCCCAAGATCCCTGAAAAGGAATCTGGAAAAACTAGAGGCGGAAGTAGCTTCAGGACTAATGCAGAAGAGTGCGCTCCTAGAAAAGCGGATATAGTAAGAAAAGTGATGGACTCCTAAGGAGGCAGGATACAACCGGAACCCCACACTATAAATACCACCCAGTCGAATTTGAGGACTGTGATAAACCCCCAAATAATAATAATAATAATAATAATAATAATAATAATAATAATAATAATAATAATAACAATAATAATAATAATAATAATTACTGAAACGAACAATAATATATACAGATAAATCTACAAGTTAAGGAATAATTACGTTTTTTCTGAACATTTTAATGGGAGATCTCTAACCTCCTCCAAAACGTACGATTTGTAGAAAGAGTGAGTCTATTTGATCTAGTATACTGTGTTATAAGTATTATAGTATACTATATTATAAGTATTATAGCATACTATATTATAAGTATTATAGTATACTACATTATAACTACATTAGTGGCACAATGGAATATGCAGGAGAAGTCGTTTTTAGACTAAAGCTCAAAACAAAATTGATTTCCATATGGAATGAGAAATAATTATTTCCTATTTTTTACTATTTACGTACCCCCACCCCCAACCACAAAAAAAAAAAAAAAAAAAAAAAAAACACGTATATAACACCAACTATCCAAAATTCAAAATTCACAGCTCTACCCTCACACTTTTTCCTCCTTTTTTTTTGTCGTAGCTTTCTCTTTTCGTAGCACCGAGTATCAGCGCTGGCACGAAATTCGCCATTTTTATTCCCCATCTGACATTCCTTCGTTAATTCTATGCCTGGAGCAGTTTCCCAATTGTATGACGCTGTGTTACTGAGGGGAAATGGATGTCCAGTAAAAAAGAAAAATTTTCCTGGGATCATATTTTCAGAATGTTTTTTTACACCACCCACGTGCGCGCACGCACACATGAAAGCGCAAATAGACATAAGCACACACACATACACACACATTATATATAATTTAGCTGCTGGAGACTGCATGTTTATTTGACAGAAACTTCTGTGTTCAAGGTGATGTCTGCTAAGATCAGCCCAATTGGTCTTAGCTTTGCAATTGCATTCCCTGTCATATATATATATTATATAAATTATATAAATATATATATATATATATATATACTGATATATATATATATATATATATATATATATATATTTATTATATATATATATATATATATAATTTGTTCATATATATGTTATATATATATAATATGTATATATATATATATTATATATATATAATATATAATAATTATATATTATTTTAATTATTATTATTTATTATATATATATTCGCTCTACCTCGGAATTAATTAATAATTTCGGTTTAAGATATAATGAAAATATATTTAATTCCGAGGGTAGATGCGAAATTAGATATTAAAAGGACATTGTAGCTCGATATATGTATGTGAATCACGGAAAAGTGATATGACTCATAGATTGGCTACGTGCTGTCAAAAGCACTACAAACACTACCGGAGTCGAGGTGGGTTGATGTCTCCAAACCAACGAATTACCTGTGCGCGCGAAAGGTATTTCAGGGTGAGAGGCGACATGAACTTTTAGCCTCTCGCGGTAGTGTAGTAGGTAAAAGCTTCACTGACGTTCCTGGATTTGAAAGGATCCTGGGTTAGCGCCCCTATCCAGGCAAGTCTATTATCGAGAAAAAAAATTCCCCTACTGTTAAGCATATATGAAAATATATTAATTCCGAGGGGTAGAGCGAATTAGATATTAAAGGACATTTGTTAGCTCGATAATATACGACAGTACATTATTTATAAAATTAATTATATAGATATAGATACATATATATACAATCCATATACATATATGTACATTATATAATATATATTCTATATATATCATAATATAAATATAATATCATATATATAAGATAATAGTATAATATATATATCTATATAATATATACATATATAGGACATATACATATATATATAAAACATAATATATATATACATATATATACATATTATACATATATAGACATATACATACATACATATACATACATACATATACATACCTACTTACATACATACATGGAACATACATACTATACATACATATAACATACATATACATACTTATATACCATACATATTTAATACATACATATATATACAGACAGATATATACATACATACTATACAATACATACATATATATACATACATATATATACATACATATATAATACATTACATATATATCCAACATAATAACATACTATATATCATACATATAATATTATATATATAACAATATAGATATATCACATATATATATATATATAATATACATATACATATACATACATATAATATATATATAGTATATATATATATATATATATATATATATATATACATATATATATATACATATATATACATTATATATATACTGTACATAAACATACATATATATATATATATATATATACTATATATATATATAATATATACATACATATATACATACATATATATACATACATATATATATATACATATATATATATATATGTATATATATATATATATATATATATATATATTTATATTTATTTATATTTATATATATTTATATATATATATATATATATATATATATATATATATATATATATATTACTATATACATATATATATATATATATATATATATATATATAATTGCAAAATCTCCATATACTGATATCTTTAAAAAAGTGATGGTGAGTGTAAAATCTATTTAAAAATATATTCTAAACGAATATGTGAATACAGGTGCTTAGGAAGTTAGGATTTATGAACTAGTGGTTCCTATCGGGTCTTGGAACTTAACACAAGATCGACATACAAAGCATTTCTGCAAATAAATACGCATCCTGAATGAAGAATCAAGAGACCTGAAGCCCCTCGAACTGCAACACCGTTGGCGGGGCTGTTCTGTGATCTCCAGACAACCACCTGTTGTTAAAAAAAAAAAAGAAAAAAAAAGAATGTCCAACAAAAAATTGTCAGTTCACCAAAGTGAATCTAAACTTACCGTTCAGACTTGATGAGGAATTCCATCAGCTTTGGCTGACGTCAGTGGCGTGGATCTCGGCTGCTTCCTGATAAATACATACCTGCCAAATAAAAAAAATAAAAAATGAATAAAAAATCCCGTTAACAGAATCCAAACAGATTAAAAAATTAGATATGACTGAATATCTAATTTTTTAAAGAGAGTAACATTTTTTTCATTCCGATACAAAACAGCCATGTCGCCTTTCAAATATAAGATTCCGGAAATATTACAGTTTAAGTAGCCACTCCATAGCGAAACAACTATGTGCAAAGAGATATGTTTGGCATATTTTAAAACTACGTTTAAACTCTCGTCTTACTGAATAGATTTCACATAGATAAAACATGAACTTCGTACTGAAATTTTAGAGGCTGAAAGCTAACTTTTGAGTCTAGGACAATTAACCCCCGTGGAAATTACCCGAAAGAACAATTAACTAAAAAAGAAATTTTAAATGAATTTCAAAAGAGACAAAATACCCGAAAGAACAATTAACTAAAAAAGAAATTTTAAATGAATTTCAAAAGAGACAAAAACTTTAAATAATTTTAAGAAATGTTTTCAACATCAATGACAAGCGTAACTGTTATTGTTAAGTTTTTATAGGTTATATGGCAATAAGTGACATTTTTCAAAAAATATATACTTTTCTTATTTAAAATTTATCCTCTTCCCCGAACAGCATATAATACCGGGAGGTAATTGTTCTTGGGAGTAATTGTCTCAAGGGGTAATTGTCCATGGAGGGTAATTGTCCACAGGAGTTAATTGCCTTGATATTATTTCAGTACATTGTAAAACAGAAAATCCAATAAAAAAACTTTAATAACGTTGTCCTTAAATGAAAAACACGATCTCGTTGGTTATCAGCTCCTATTCATCTTACGAAATCGTTATTTTTGTGTCCGGCTAAAGAAAGTTCTCTTTTCTTCTGAATTGATGAATAATTAGTAACATTTCATTTATAGTTACACCGAGTCATCTTTCGTAGCTGCATTCGAGATAATGTATAATTTTGCACAAAAAATCATTTGTTTTTCGTTATCTTTTTATGTGTATATGTTTCCATACGACTCCAATTTTTATTTTATTTTTTTGTGTTATTTGAGTGTTCGATTGGTTTTAACGCTAAAACACTGAATGGGCACATTTTAGTACGTAACTTTCTAAATATTTTTCATGCTAATCTGTACTCAATATAACTAGTCTCTTAATCTGCATCACTATACTCTGTTTTTTTCCATCTGTCCACCCGCCTATGGTGCTTTAGTATGGTAACACTGCGTCTCGGGCTTTACATAGTTACATTCAGCTTTCATTCAACAATTATAGTAATATCCTATTTCGAATATTAACGGTGTAAATCGCATACAGTAAATTAATAACACTTTTCAGTTGCAAATGTACACCCAGATATCCTTTTATTTACCCAAAACTTACCCATAGCGTAACTATCTAAAGCACGGGATGCAGTGTTACCATACACAAACACCACAGACGGGTGGACAGATGAAAAAAAAACAGTATAGGCGGCTTTATTCCACTATAGCCTTTTAGTCCTGTTTGGCATCCAAAGGCAATGACACCTGCATTGGAGGATAGAATAGCCAATTATCGACTTGGCTCTTGATCAACACCGGATTGAAGTAGCTTATCTTGACTAAGGAGTGTAGTTCTTTTCAGATATTTTCACTCTGTCAGTTACCTCTGCCGCGTGGAGTTGGCTAATCCGCTCGCCAATCTGGTATCTGACTATTTTATCGCTGGTCACTTAAAACGTTTGAACATTTTTCTTGGGTTATGTTAATGAACTGTGCTACTCTAAGTAGTGTAGAAGCTATCAAGAGCACAAAGGATATGACATTTGGTTAATATCGAGCTAATACGTTGTCATATACCAAAGACAATCTGATTATCTAAACCTCTAGAATCTAACCTTTCCGAGCCAATATACAATACAAGGCAATTTTAGTGCATTTCTACCGTATTTCGTACTCTTATATTCTCATATTAAAGACATTGTTAGTGAAGGCTGTAAGCTTCTTAATATAATTTGAAGCCAAGTAAAGAAACTTAAAAAATAACTGGCAGTTAATATATTAGAACAAAACTTAAGGCCTGTCCACACGAGCGGGCCTGATCGGCGTGCTCCGGGGTTGACGGGCAAATTCTGGCGGGGTTACCCGTGAATGTTGTCCACACGGATGATGCGACGGAGAGGTGGGCATGCCCGACGATGCCAGTAGTGTGTTCAGTGCGGTACGATAAACATGGTGCCTACCACAAATGAGAAGATAGTGTAGCATGATAATTGCTTTGTGTGATGAAAAAGAAGAGAGTATGGTGCAAAGAATGGCTCAGTAAAAGAAATGTATATGGTTAACGTACGTCTGCCAGGGTCGAAGTACAAGCCATCGGGCACCACCACGTTGATTTTGCTACAAGACCCATCGGGCAATTTGACGGTTTGCCCGTCAACTGCGCCTGTTAGAGGGGAAGTCCGCCAATCAGGCCCGATCGTGTGGACAGGCTATTAAGCATGCACGCATTTATTTTCAAGAAAAATTTTAGAACTGCCTCGGGGCCGCGTCAGAGTTCAGAAGGTTCGGTAGTAATTATTGCAGCTACTTAACAATGGTCGTAAAAAACTTAGTCCCTAAAAATTCCTGTGGTGTTAAGACATCAAAAGGATGGCGGTCAAACTCACTTTCCAAGTTTCATTAATAAATTCTACTCTCAAGACGATAATTATTCAAAGTTATCTTCCGAAATCGTTATTACAGGAAACATCAACTAGGCAGAGATTAACGCCTTAATCGTTTGACAAAAAAAAAATAGTACTTTACTACAAAAAGTGATAAATCCATGTTCGTAACTCACACCGTTTCAGCATAACTGAAATGAGGTACATATCATCTGCCATAACAGCATTATCGGTTCAAGAAATTAGACTTTAAATCTCTGTATATTTTCGGTGCTATTTCTCTTCGCAGTTTGAAAGCAAATTTTAAGGTTTATCCTTCATACTACTAAATTTTCAAGGGCAATTTAAGTTTCCTACTTTTACTGAAAAAAATTTAATGAAAATCTTATGCATAAAACTTTCTTCAGAGCCGTTTCCTTTTAAAAATCTTGCATACCACCGCATCAAACTAAAGTCAGTTCTATTGTCAGGTTGACGTAACTGTTATGTAAAGCAATATTTCAGTTTTAATGCCCTACGAAAAGTGAAGCCCTTCGTATCAGTTTAGAACTTAATGTCTAATGGTTTAGACAAACTCCAGGATTTCACTCTGTTCTATTGTAATGCTTTCGAATATTTTAAAACTTAAAAAGTTACTACCATAAAGTTATGCTACACATTGTAGCCACTATCATTAAGACTAACAACAGACTTGAGTGTGCTCAGTATAAAGATACCTAAATAAAAATGGAGTCGCAGGTAAATAAGTGACTATTTAGTCTCTGAATGGTAATTCTTGGTCAGAGATCTAGGGTATGAATAAAGTCTCCAATTAAGCTAAATTATGTTTACGTTGCTTGATATTAAGCCATTAGTGCCTAGTAAGCTGCCTTCAGTTACTGACTACCACCATTTATGGGCTTCCAGGATTTTACTCGGTTCTCAATCCATCAGTTTTTATTTATCTTAAGATTAGTCATTTGCCTATGTAATTTACCATACGTCTTACCAGACAAATCACTTTAGTAATTTCAGGTATTAAAAAGTAAAGCACCACAATTCCCTTGAATAATATTACCAACTTAATAGAGTTTTATCAGTTTTTCAGGTTACATTGAGCCACTATACAGGTATCTTGAAACTCTGGATTTTTATGACTAAGTGCAGTATATCAGTAACACCAGGGTCCTGTCTCACCTCATCAAATAAATTTCGTAAAAGCAACCAACATCAGAGTTTCAGGACAACTACTCCAAACCACTACCTGTAAAGCAAAAAAAATACGGAAGGAATTTTAGTACTACATTAAATTAAAGTTAAAGATCTTTAGTAAAAAATAAAGTTTAAACTTTAATGAACGGAAGCCTTCACAACTATTCCAAATTGTTTCTGTACAGACCAGATAGCCACTCAAAATAGGAAGGGGAGGCACCAAAAATAGCTAAAAACTATGACCAACCAGAGTAACTACCTCATCAAACGTCACGACGCTCAGAACCACAAGGCAAGATGACAAAAGGTCAAATTACCAAGTTCAAAGAGCATATAGAACGATCTGGTATCACAATGTAAAATAGCTTGTCTATTGTAATGCAAAATAGTTTGTCTATTGTACTATGGTAAAAACAAGAGTCCCTTTCATTGTATGATTTGCATGTGTTATGCTTAAAGATTTGAACTAACAGCATCTATAACTCTTAAGTTAATATTTCAAATAATTTAACGTTAAAATTTAAACAAAATTTAAACAAAATTAAGTTCTCAAACCAGATAAAAACTATTTAATTTAAAAGAATAAAAACTGCAGTGTTTAGAAACTGGGATCTTAAGAAGTATAATTAAGAAATCTTAAGAAATAATTTTTAAGATTGCGTTAATTGTTTTAATGTAAGGTTTTAACGTAAACTATTTTAATTATTAAAACCTATCTATTTTAATTATATCTAGAACACCTACTTTATAAAACTAATGTCGAAAACTAAATGCAAATCTTAGTTTTCTTAATAGATCAATATAAACGTTAGAATACTTTAGATCTTTAAAAAAATCTTTAAAACAAATAACTAAAGTAATGGCAAGTTTCATTTACACCTGTTAGGAAAATTTTTATTAGTAGTGGTTTATTTTTGAAACTTCTCATGCACAGCAGATAGGTCATACAGGATCCTATACATCAACGTTAACTCCGAGATTTGCCAAGGAGTGTCGAAACCAATATCCAAGTGTAAAGGGTCACTCTTTACACTTAGATATTGGTTTTAACACGTTTAGACAAATCTCTCAGACAAGTACGCTAATGTAAAGTACTAAGACACTATAGGACACTGCATGAGAGGGGCCGCCACCCCTATAGGGGCACCGGGGGGGAGGTAAAAAAAAAAATGAAAGATTTTACAGAAAACCACTTCACCTAAATATTAATCCAAACCTGGCGATAGTAATCCAGTTTATCGTGTAGTTTGAGAAACATCCTTGCTGGAGAAATCAAAACCTCAACTTGTTTTTATTGATCCAAACATGGAGAGAGTACTCCGTTATAGAGCAGTTCATAGCTTTCTTGGAGAATTTTTAACAATCCTCAAACTTGCTTCTCGAAGTGGTGCAGGCATCAAAAATCTGGAAGTAGCTTAGACTAACAGGACATGGGTTTTGCGAAAATAAAATTAGAAGTATCTAGTCATTACTTAGGATGAGATTCCTTAACATGAGAATATTTTAAAGAGCTAATACTTAAATTTGTAGCAGGCACTTCATTCCCAAGTACATCGTAAATTTAACATTAAATTGGCCATCAGAAAACTTTTAATGAAAACTACTTTCACTGCAGAAGTCAAGTAGTCTATTAGTGGAAAAACAGTATAAAGTAATCCTATGATAACTAAAGCTTTAAAAAATAATTAAAAATCAAACTCCAAGTATTCAGTGTCGTCCACATTAAGGAAATTAGATATCAATCTTCTTTTCAACAAAATATTATGGAAACATTAAACCAAAGACTTCAAATATCTAATCTAACCTTAATTCTAATCTAACCTTACATATCTAATCTAACCTTACATATCTTACATATCTAATCTAACCTTATATATCTAATCTAACCTTACATATCTAATATAACCTTACATATCTAATCTAACCTAAAGCTTAAAAGAAGTACAATAAAGTGTTAACACAAACCAAACTTTTAAAATATTTAGCCTAAAATTAAAACTTTAATTAAAATATTTAGCCTAAAATTAAAACTTTAATATATTTAACCTAAAATTGAAGCTTTAATTAAAATATCTAGCTTTAAAATTAAAACTTTAAAATATCTAGCCTAAAATTAGAACTTTAAAATATTTAGCCTAAAATTAAAAATAATTAAAATATTTAGCCTAGACAAAAACTTATTAAAATATCTAGCCTAAACTAAAACTTTTAATTAAAATATCTAGCCTAAACTAAAACTTTTAATTAAAATATCTAGCCTAAACTAAAACTTTTAAAATATTTAGCCTGCCTAAACTAAAACTTTTAAAATATCTAGCCTAAACTAAAACTTTTAAAATATTTAGCCTAAACTAAAACTTAATTAAAATATTAAGCCTAAACTAAAACTTTTAATTAAAATATTTAGCCTAAAAGCCTAAACTAAAACTTTTAATTAAAATATTTAGCCTAAACAAACTTTTAATTAAAATATTTAGCCTAAACTAAAACTTTTAATTAAAATACTTAGCCTAAACAAACTTTTAATTAAAATATTTAGCCTAAACTAAAACTTTAATTAAAATATTTAGCCTAAACTAAAACTTTAATTAAAATATTTAGCCTAAACTAAAACTTTAATTAAAATATTTAGCCTAAACTAAAACTAATTAAAATATTTAGCCTAAACTAAAAATTTTAAAATATTTAGCCTAAACTAAAGATAAAATATTTAGTCTAAACTAAAACTAATTAAAATATTTAGCCTAAACTAATATTAAATACAACAAAATATTAACACATGAAACCAAAAACTAAATATTTAGTCTAACCAAATCCTTAGAAGTTAAAATATTTAGTCTAACCTAAAAATTTATAATTAAAACAATATTAACACATTAAGCCAAAGAAAATACTCACCTAAAACCTTAAACTTTAGATTTTATAAAACTTTTCTCCAAGAAAAAAACCACTTGCAACAAGCTATTAAAAGTTACCATACCCATGAACCCTTTAATTTAAAATCAGGAAAATGTTAATAGTATTACATGAACGTATGAAACTTATCCTTTGCAGAGCCTGGGGGAGACACCACAACCAAACGTAGGCAATCTTTCACGAGATACAAGACTAATAAAATCTCGTCCAGTGCAGAATTACTCAAGATTGCCCTTGTAGAGAAGGACAGACCAAATAAACCGGAGTCGCCGGTAAACTAAAGGAATTTATTGTCAAGCCCCGGAGGTAATGGCTGGCGTCACCATCAAGGACCATGGATTCACCTGTCTTGAAACTTGGACGATTTGTGAGGAAGAGGACTACGACGTCCTTGGTTTTGCTTAAGGGGGAAACTTTGAAACTGTTGATACTTTCACGCTATTTGACTAATTCTCCGGTTTATGACTTATCGGTTCTTGATCACATTAGGCTCTGTGTATCACAACAGACTTTTATCAGTTATTTACGTATTGTCACGCAGTAAAACAATATTAGTGTTTCTGGTTTATTTTTTCTAAGGTCCCATTCCAAAGAAATTCATTGAATTGCGTACTACTCCTTATTAATTGTCAGATCCACACTGCCATCGCAGTCATCAAAGTCAAGTTTAATTTTTGTCTTGAGCCACTTGATATTTTCCATGTTCCTGATACCAAGTGGGAGCTTATTGTAGTCTTGGACCGACAGACTTAATTAAAGTTTCTGAAGCCTACTTACGAACTGCATTTTGGCTCAAATAACTTGAGACCATCTATACTTATTCTTGTGTTGAGTCCGTACATTAGATGCATTATATACTGCAAGTCCTTCAAATATTTTGGACACCCAGTCATGACAGCTTGATGAAACATTTCACATATTTTACATCTTATTCTAGCTTGATGGGGCGCCAGTGCAACTTAAGCAATATAGGCTAAGTCTTGATATGCAGTGCAACACCTTTTATTTGTCTTGGAGCTCTATTTAGTATTGAGTTGCATCTTAGCTATACTAGTTCCTGCAGTTGTTCACTCAGTTTAAGACACAATTAATCAAAGATTTTTATGGAATACTCTCCAATATATCTTTTTTAATAAAGGAAATATTTCTAAGATGACTTACAGTAAACCTTACAACATTTATAATTTGAGCACTAAGAGACAAATAACAATCTAGTAGCATACGTAAGCTACTTACTTTGTCAGCGATTGAACATATATTTCTATTTATATTATGCCGGAAACCACCGAGGTTTCGTGTTTCATTTTTCTTACCTACCAACATCAACTAATTTATTTCCCCTTTAATTTCAACTGCTTAAATGTTATCCATCCCATGCACTGATGAGGACTACATTTATTATCTCATTTGTACCGTTAATATCGTTTATGTGAAAATAAAACTGGGTGTCATCTGCAAAAAATTTGAATTTTACCCCCACGTCCCTGTAGCATGTTTTATAATACAAGATGGGATTGGACCTAATACACTGCCTTGAGGTACTCCTCCTCTTAATGTTTCATAAGGCTAGTTCCCTATTTGTACACAGTATTTTCTGTCTAACAGACAGCTTTTCAATTACTCAAAATCATCTTTAGTAGTACCAATTGATCTTAAATCCTTCGAAAGCTGTTCATGAATATATGTATCAAAAACAACGCTGAGATCGAGCAGCGCCAAAATACCACATATTCTTTATTTATCATTTCTAACAGGTCATTTACAATAGAACTTAAGCGGTTTCTGTAGGATAGGAGAGTCTATTTAAGCCGACTGACTACTCATCAAATCATTTACCCTTTCCAGATAATTAATCATCTGCTATACAAGAATTACATATGCTAGCATTTTGAACACAAACGATGACCTCAAAAGAGGCCTATATGAATTTCGAAGTTGATTATCCAGTTGTTTGTTTAACAACTGCCACTTTCTCAGTTGTAGGGAACTTGCATTCAGACACTGACACTTATAACTTTCACCATCATACTAAGCATGAATATTGTTCAGCCCCAACAAGTTCAATACAATTTGTTTTCTTTGCCATCTTAATCATCATTGTCTGTACTGCAATATTTATCCGATTATGCTTTTTTTCCAATAACAATTCGGCTCTAAATATTTCTCCTAACAAAAGTCAAGATATTTATCGGGAGCCTTTGTTCTATTACATTCCAGGCTAGTGTCCAGAAACGCGTATCATATATATATATATATATATATATATATATATATATATATATATATATATATATATATATATATATATATATATAAACCCACACACAAACCAACGGGAATGATTTGCGAATCACAAGTCAAACGCGACGGAGAAAACAAAAGAATATTAATTATTAAACAAAATATGATGCTGATGTAAACAGCATTCTGAATTGTTTCCCTTTCATTTAAATGTTTTATGAATGAATACGTAACGTTTAGCGAAGCTAATGTTGTCTGGAAATGTTCCGGAAAGGGAAGTGAAAACCACTTGAATAACTACCCGATGGATATACTATATCTGTTTGGACTACTCTACGACCTAGTTTAGACGTTTTGAAAGTCCGCTGCGGCATAATAGAAAATTGTACTGGTATTTGGATTTCTTAATGTGGACGCAGAGCTTCTGCATTTTTTGAAGAACTCCCATTTTCCTTATTTTATCACTCACCCACGCGTTTGCATAGAAGGCAGTATCTTCTTTATTACCCATCATTCTCGACAAACTTTTTATTATTTCCAGCACACTACTATATTGGAAAATATCCTTAGTCTCTTTTGTTTAGATTTCAAACTTTTGGATGCCTCTTTTCATTAGATTGTAGTAGAAATCAGTGCCTTGAAGCACCGTTGACTCTTTCCATGAATGGTTAAGACACAGCTTTTTATACTTTGGCGACGAATCAAACACAGAACCAACTACAGCTGGTATCAAATTACTTGGGTCGAGATGACTTGCAATGTTGATTTTAGAGCCTTCAAATTTGCTGCCCCGAGACTGATATTGAAAGGACTGAAAACAGTCCTTCTGGGAAAAAAATAGATACTTATTTTATGAGCATGATAATAGTCCAGATTTGACCGTTAATACGAAGAACCCATACGAATATGTCAAAGTAATGTCTAACTCTGATGACGTCAGGAACCTGCTCGTCCCGCAGAATTTCTTCGGCAAATTGAAACCAGATAAGAAACTTACAGTATTTAAGAAAGACTAAAGAGAATAAAAAAATAACATAAGAGGTGCCCCATTCTTTAGCCTATTCACTGCTCTCTGCAAATTTCGATTATCAACTGATGATTACGTGCAGCTTGAAGAATTAAAACCCGTGTTGGCACAAGCCCAATAATGAAAGCATCGGCTGATATCTATGACAGATCTGTTCTACTGACCAAAGCAATTACGAAGCTTAATTTCATATTTTCTTATTTTAAGGTTGTTTATAAAACAAATGCTCGTCATGGAACAAGGTCAGACTCATTTAGAGTGCTCTACAATCTTCTCTCTCTCTCTCTCTCTCTCTCTCTCTCTCTCTCTATCTCACACACACACTGACATGCAAGCAATCATTATGTACACTTATTTTCATTAAAAAAACTTTAGAGAGAGCGAGAGACATTGAGGTTTTCTTATACCCAGTAAGAACGATTGATTGACAGTTACGTAAGCATAGGATTAAGGTTGGTTTTTACAGGCAGGCTGCTCTTATATATATATATATATATATATATATATATATATATATATATATATATATATATATATATATATATATATATATATATATATATATCAACTTTAACTACACAAATATATATATATATATATATATATATATATATATATATATATATATATTCTTCAACTTTAACTGCACAAATCTTAACCAATAAAAACCATCTCTGGTGACATCTATAGATCGAAAAAAAGTCATAGAAAGAAGCACCGACCTATCTATAATCAATCCCACGGTCACGACAACAATATAAACGCTCTGCGTCAACATCTGCACATAAAGATGTTTCGCCTGACAACGGGAGTTAACTCCAGGATACCATTCTAACCTCCTGTGCCAAAAGGGGCCAGACTCGTCGTAAATCTCCCGGACACCCTCTCTCTCTCGGACACACGCCTCGACAGCATTGTAAATGATATCATATTTATCGGGCGTCACAGAGAGAATGTCAGCTACGTCCTCCGGTAAAGGTGTCGATATTAGGAATAATAACGAGGCCAGTGTAGTGATAGAAAAAGGGGAAATATATCTCTGTTGGCGGCGGCTTCTATGTAGTTTTCATAGATCAGGGTCGGAGGGAAAGCTTTCGGGAATATACGAGGGCGATAGATTTCCTGTAGGGTGTATATATAGGTGTTCGGATTTGCCCGCAACTGCCTCGCTTTTCATACAGTGTTGCCAGACCGAACGGTCCGAGGGAGGCAGTAGGCGCAGGCAGGTGAACTTATGACTTAGACCACACACGTGATCGCCATCTACCCACAAAACTGGTAACAGTGTCTGCCCTCCTTACATTTGCCCCTCTTGTGGAAGGGGCTTTTAATGAGGCATTTCCGTGTGCCTCAGAGTCGGAGGTATATTAAATCGTTAAGAGTGAGCGAGAGGTGAGCAAAAAGAGTGAGGGAAGACTGCTGCCTCACCCTCTTCAAATGGTTCAATACGTGTCATGTTCACAAGATGTGATTTCCATATAAGACAGTCTTCGGAGGTATCTGCATAGAACTTCTTAACTCTCGCAGCTAATATATATAATCCATCATGTGTCTACGTTCTTTTTATCAGGAATTATTAATACGATACGTACTAATAATTAAATGTATGCCATGATTTAAAACAGAACTCTCGATACAGAAAATTTTCAAGGTTCAAGAACGTTATGGGGGCTTAGTTCTAACGAATACCTACTTCGGGAATAATTAGGTGCCAATATCATTCAGTCGCTTTGTCTAACAGATCCTCATGGCAGTTATGTCATGGTAAAGTAAGTGGAATATCTTTACAGCTTTTCGGGGACCTTCGCATCGCATCATTTGGCGACCATAGGAATATTATCATTATAACACGAGATCTTCGGTTCCCTTGCTTTTGGGTAAGATAAAAACAACTCATTCTCTACCTTGGTAGTTTATTTTTAGCTTTTGTTAATTGATTTGATTGTTGTTGCGCATTTTATTTCACATGTGGCAATCCTATTCTGCAGCTAGCTTTTTTATTTTTTTTTTCTCCGTCTAGTTAGCTTGATTCCATTATTTGCTTTTTCCGGCATTGTTTAGTCTGCACATTCTTTTGTTCACGTAGCCAGTGTTAGCTCGTATTCTGTGTTTTGGTTTTGTGAGGAAAGATGCCTTACACAATGGAGCACTTTCGCCAGCTGGTTTGATTTTCGAAACTTATTTATTGTGAATTATCTCTCTTTGTTCTGTTTCTGTGATTGTTCGAGTTTATGAATTTTGTCTGTTTTTTTTACTTGCAATGTTTCCTCTCTCTCTCTCTCTCTCTCTCTCTCTCTCTCTCTCTCTCTCTCTCTCTCTCTCTTTTATTCATTCTCTGTTATATTTTTCTATACTCTATGCGTTCATGTTATTTTTTCTCTCTCACTTACTTTAATAACTCTCTCTCTCTCTCTCTCTCTCTCTTCTCTCTCTCTCTCTCTCTGCTATCCAGTCCCTGTCATATTTTTATATACTCTCTATGCATTGATGTACTCTCTCTCTCTCTCTCTCTCTCTCCTTGCGCTCTTTCTTTCCATCTGGCCCTGAGGAATATTTTAGCCCGGTTCTAATTAAAAGACCGTTCAACAAATACCATTAAGCGGATCATCAGTTAGTTCAAATCCTTATTCAGGTAATTATCGGGAGGCTTAAAAAAAAGAAAAAAAAGATCATCCGAACTACTGTTGAAATCTCTCAGTTATTATATGCATATCTCCTTTCCTTTCTTTTTTCAACGATTGGGGTTTGTCGATTTTGTGCGTTATATCCCTTACGCATTCATAAAGAAATATTAGATTTAATCAGACAGACCCTTTATGGGCTACAGGTGTTCCACCTTGCTCAACACTTGAGGTTGATCACATTTGATACGACAATGGTCTATCAAATGCTCTATTGTGGCGTGGTGATGTTCTAGTGGATTGTAACGTTCTCTCTCTCTCTCTCTCTCTCTCTCTCTCTCTCTCTCTCTCTCTCTCTCTCTCTCTCTCTCTCTCTCTGTAGTAAACCAGTTTGGGAAAGATATGAGAAAAACATACACTCGCCTGAAAATAAATGATACGGACAGAAATGAGACCATGAAATATGTGAACGTAAATCCACCTGACTGAACAATGCCGAAAGAAACAGTTAATGAAATCCAGTGAGTCATGGGGAGAAAAAAGAAAAATATGAAAAAATATGGAAGGGTAATAATAAAAGCTTAAGTTTAAATAAAGCCTTGACCTTTGCTGAGTGAGATGCCAGCGTGGAGTTTTTTTTTTTTTTTTTTTTTTTTTACTGTGTGACAATACGTAGTACACCGACGATTATCCATTCTCTTGTTCGGGACATTTTTGATAGAATTTTCTGTCTTGATACACAGAGCCTAAGTTGATCAAGAACCGAGAATCATAAAACGAAGAATCGGTCAATTAGCGTGAAAGCATCAACAAATTCAAAGTTTCCCCTTCAGCAAAACCAAGGACGTCTTACTCCTCTCCAGCACCAATTGTCCAAGTTACAAGAAAGGTGAATCCATGGTCCTTGATGGTGACGCCAGCCAACAGCTCCGGGAATCTGGACGAGGAGTTCGGACCTCGGCTCGGAGTTCCTTAGTTAGCCGTCGACTCTGCAATAGTGAAGTGGCATGGTGATATCTCGCTCTATTTTTTGTGTTTAAGTCGTATCATCGCTACTTGAGCGTCCCGAAATAATTCCGTACCGGTTGTACTCTCTATTGGAATTTGGTATCGTGGAAGATGTTCTACGTTCAGTTGCGTCCACTCTCCCAGGCTCTGCAAAGGATAAGTTTCATACGTTAATGTGTTATAAGTTTGGTCAACATTCAGATTTTGGCCATTTGATAATCTTCCCATTATCGCCAAATTTCATGGATATTGTTTCTTCATGTAATAGCTGATACAACGAGCGTATTTTTGCTTTTAAAGCAAATTTTTTTTTTGGGGGGGTGGGGGCGTTTGATAAGTTGAGTTAGACTGCTATGCATTTCTTGGCCGTGTCCAATTGATTTTCGCTGATAAAATCCTACCAAAACATCGGCTATGGGTCACATTTTGGTAATAGGTATTTGAAGCCACAGCCTAATTGGCAAAAATGTGCAATAATGTCTAATGTGAATAATAAAGGCACTTACCAGAGTAAATCTAAGAAATTGAAAGGGTAACTTAGCTAAATTTAGACGCACCCAGAGAGAGACTATGTAGACGTCATTACTGAAGGCCCTCCCACTCATTGATACTCTACTGTAGTATGACGTAGTTACTAGACACTCCAGTTGTATGGCCACTTTATGAATGAAGACACAAACAGCTACCCTATACACTTCTTCTCTCTCTCTTACAGTCTCTCTCTCTCTCTCTCTCTCTCTCTCTCTCTCTCTATATATATATATATATATATATATATATATATATATATACATATATATATATATATATAATATATGAAATTCCTTGCAAAAAGTGTGATAAAGTCTATTACGGACAGACCGGCACCGGCCTCTCTTTCACAGCGTCTCAAGCAACATCAATATTCTGTGAGAACTGGGCAAATATCGAATGCATTATTTGTACATATGAGAGATTTAGACCATCCTATTAACTGGAGTCAAGCAAGAGCCTTAGTCCCATGTAATGACACAGTTAAAAGGAATATCATTGAATCTTGTTTTATCAAGTCAAATAATAGAAATGTTCTAAATTTAAGTCTTGGTTTATTTAATCTTGATGCTTTCATAATTAAAAAAGTTGTAGATAAATATAAGCAACAAAATTAAAATATTTAGTTTTTACATGTTTTGGACTGTAAAGATACTTTGTAATTTCGGTTAGGGTCAGAATCTGTTTTAAGTTTGTGACCGTGTGATATCCGATAATCCTGGATTATCCCTTTTAATTTTTACCCTTTTGATAATTAACCAGCTGGTATTCCTGATCTTGTTTGTACCTGAGGCCTTCCTCTCCAATTGTACTTTAGTAGCTCCTTGACGATGTCTGAATAAAGACGAAAGCGCTTGGATTTCTGACTATCATTTTCCCGTGGTATTCGCTTATATATATATATATATATATATATATATATATATATATATATATATATATATATTATATATATAGACAGAAGAAAGACAACATCGTGACTCATTAAGGAAAGGTGATGAAAACAACGCCCTGTTTCAACATAGACAAAGTAAAAATCATATGGTTAACCTAGACAAAATGAAAAACATAAAGGTTGTTAATAACACTGAAAAAAGAAAACTTTTAGAATCTATTCTAATCCAAAATGTTGACGCTATGAATATATATAAGAGTAATTTTAAACTGGACCTTTTCTGTAATGCAATTATGACAAAGCATGTAGTTAGTGTAGCTAAGTTGTTAAACAAGATTGGCAAACCACCGTAGGGCAGTTATTCCGATACAACCATATGCTTGTATGTTATTTCTTTTACCTTGACCGTTGTTTTCAGTTTACGTAACTTTTATTTCTCTTTCTGAAAGAGGGAGAGAATGTACTCTCCGAAAGCTTAAATAAAAAACTTTCAATTTTTTCCGAATTTTAGTGGGCTTCCTACAACATATTAGAACACGGATACAGTGTTTAACTTTGCTATATATATATATATATATATATATATATATATATATATATATATATATATATATATATATATATATATATCCTTTAAGCATAACTACATTGTAATGCAATATGATACTCATAATTCATAGTCTAAACACTTGGGCTATAACATAAATTTTATAATCCATTAATCCAATTATTCTGCTGAACTGCATTAAAACTGAAATGTGAAATAAACTTATACAAAGATTAAAATATAAAACTATGTAAAAGCATATGTTGTTGTTTGTTTAAGATTTAGACAGAACTTGTTCGAATCTGAGTCTTTGCTCATTGAGCAGACCATAAGTAAATTAGTTTCGTTACAAATACAGAAATCAATATTTCTACATGAGTAAAGGGAAAAAAAAGAAAATAGAGAACACACAACCAAAATCAATTCTATTCATTTTCATCATCGTCATCATCCAGGTATAGGTCTTCTATATCCTCGTCATCGTTGTCTAAGTTTATAATGATAGGTCCAACAGGCTCTTGAAAGTTGTCCATTGACCAATACCCATCCTCAAAGGCTCGAGATCGTTTCACTGCAGACCCCCATACACTTTCAGTGGCCAAAAGCTTGGCTTCCTCCAGTCTTGCCTGCAAGTCTGCCCAGGTTAATCGCTGTAAAGACGAACGCACATGACCTTTCATACACGCCCATACTTACTCAATGGCATTGAGCTCTGGGTGGGCAGGTGGCAGACGCACCACCTCGTGGCCCCACTCTCGAATTATGTTGTCCACGATGTACTGTGGTTTTGGCCTGTTCTGTTGACATATGAGCAACAGCTCAGGTCTTGTGGCACCGTCTGGGGCAGGGATTCGGCGACTCTGAAGCCAGGTAATAAGGTCTGCTTTCTTGGTGGCCGTGGTAGGACACCGACACTCGTCTAATAGCTGGCTGTGATAAGGTGCGTTGCCGAGCACCAACACTGATGGTTCAGGCAGCAATGGTAGAAGCTGCGTTGTTAACCAGCGTATGAACAGCTCGCCTGTCATTTCCCCGTGGTAATCGCCACTTGTACTCTTTGCAGGATAACAAAGGAAAGAGCCTTCAATAAATCCATTTGCTGTGCCAGCTGCTACCACCACGAAGCGCTCTCCCTCGCCAGGTGGTACCTGTCGGCTATGCGTGGCACTGGTAGCAGGTTGTGCGGTGTCCATCCACTCTCTGTTGTGGCTCATTCTGGTGATGAACCACGTCTCATCGACATATACTATCTCCCTTCCATCTTCTCGATGGCGCTTCAGAGCCCGGAGAGCCCCGATCCGTCGGCAAACCACATCAATGAACTCTTTTGCAAGATACATCTTTCGTTGAGACGTTTTATATCTGAATCCCATATCTTGCAGGAGCCGCCACACCGCTATCTAGGAGGTTGTTTCAGGGATTATGGTGGCTGTCTTCAAATCTGTCATCAGGGTTCTAACAGTAAATACTTGCTTTGCAGCAAATATCTCGTGAACAAACCGACGAATGGCACCCACTGTAAAATTATCAAAGACTTATGGTATAGGAAATACTTCGCCAGCAGACTCATGTGAGATACCCATGAAATTTGCCACACGGTCGTAGGGCCTGTGTGGACAAAGACCAGTATTTAACCAGTGATTAAAAATGCATTATATGTTATACTTTGTTTTCTCTACGCACACGTTCATGCAAAGAAATTGATAATATTATAAGTCATAATAATCACATTAATATTCGTCACAGTTATTATCATTATTGTTGTTATTAATATAATCATCATTATTGTTATTATTCATACTTCGACATCAAGGAAGAGTATGAGTAGAATATTTAGAGATATATAAATGCTTTACATATATGAACTTAGACATATATAGTACATAAATGCACATACACATAATTTATAAATGAAGCTTTATATATAAATGTGTGTGTGTAAGTACAGTGTATATATATATATATATATATATATATATATATATATATATATATATATATATATATATATATATATATAAAAGGAGATCAGTAGAATAGGTAAATTGTTAAATATGGTTCATGAAGCTAGTTAGTGAAATAGTTTGCAGTCAAGAAAAAATCTGTCATCTCTTATTCTTATTGTGAAAATTTAGAAATACATTAATATAAACAAAATATTTTTGTCTCATTTTTTTTCCAAACTCGTCATTCAAGTATAACCCCTATAAAATTTAATTTAGGCTTCCTGTCTGAATCATTCGGTGTTTGTGCATGATCTGTTATCCAATTACCTGTTAATATTAATCATATGACGCATGCGGTTCTTTTCTTTATTGCATACTGCAAAAACACGCAGCACGAAAGCAGTCTTGCAGCCACGAGGACAATTTGCCAGGCCTGCCATAAGTGAAGCACCAGACAGCAGTCACGTAGAACAGATTGGCTTTGACGTATGAATGCTCTGTTGTCCTCCTCCTGTTATCGGCGTGTTTACTATTGTGAATGGAAAGTTTACAGGGTATTACGTCTGATGTCATAGTTCACGTCACAAGTAGCCTCTCTCTGGGTGCGTCTAAATTTAGCTAAGTTACCTTTTCAATTTCTTATATTTACTCTAGTAAGTGCCTTTATTATTCACATTAGACATTGCTGCATATTTTTGCCAATTAGGCTTTGTTTGTTTGTTTGTATGGTGTTTTTACGTTGCATGGAACCAGTGGTTATTCAGCAACGGGACCAACGGCTTTACGTGACTTCCGAACCACGTCGAGAGTGAACTTCTATCACCAGAAATACACATCTCTCACTCCTCAATGGAATGGCCGAGAATCGAACCCGCGACCACCGAGGTGGGACGCCAATACCCATACCAACCACGCCGCTGAGGCGCTCCAATTAGGCTTTGGCTTCAAATACCTATTTCCAAAATGTGACCCATACCCGATGTTTTGGTAGGATTTTATCAACGAAAATCAATTGAACACGGCCCTGAAATGCATAGTAGGTTATTTTAAGGGTTGCATAAGACTTAACATACATATTGTTTTACAGAATATAATTTAACTTGCTGCAACTTTTAGACACCACTGATAATTTGGTGTGAGGTTTTTATTAAGCTTTAGTTATCATATAGCATTACTTTTATCATGGTTTTTTTTTATTTTATACTTGGTATGTTGTCCATTTGCTTAATTACAAATATTGCAAAATCCTATTGATTAGTTTAATTTAGTCTTAAATTTTACTTCGAATTCTGACGTAGGCCTTCATTTTACTTCGAATTTTGACGAGGGCCTTCATTTTCATTACCTAAAGTTATTAGTCATATTTCTGAATATTGCTAACTTATTAAATTTTGACTAGAGTAAAGCCTTCACTTTTAAAAAAATATTTTAATTACCTCAAGTTATATTCTCGGCTCGGCCAACGCAGAACCAGAGGAATTTATTTCTGGTGAGAAATTAATTTCTCGATATAACGTGGTTCGGATCCCACTAAGGTGTAGAACCACGGATCCCACTAAGGTGTAGGTCCCGTTGCTAGGTAACCAATTGGTTCCTAGTTACGTGAAAATATCTAATCCTTTGGGCCAGCCCTAGGAGACCTGTTAATCAGCTCAGTGGTCTGGTAAAACTAAAATATACTTAGTTATATTTCTAAATACTTCATAATTTATTTGACTAGTGTAAAGCATTCACTTTCAAAAAAATGTATTACCTTAAGTTATAATAGTTACATCTAATTTATTAAAGCAAATCCATATCCTGCTGTAATTCTAATTTTAAACTATTTCCAGGTTTGTGACACCTATTCAATTCCGTAGAGCAAATTACTCTCAAGCAGATGCCTAAACTCTCCAGTAATATTCTCTCTTCAAAACAAATATGGACTACTCTCGCCATGTTTGGACTTAGAAAAACTAGGTGTAGTGTTATTTTATGATTAATTTTAAACTTTCCAACCACTTTTTTTTCACCGCCACCCCGGAGGCTCCTCCCATGCATTGTTCGATAGTGTCTTGAGGGTCCTTTACATTCACGTAGTACTTGTCAGATTTGCTTTGTCGAAACAAATATCAAAGTGTAAAGCTTGTTAACCCTTTACTTGGATATTTGTTTTCGACACTATGAGCAAATCTCGGAAAAGTAAGTAATGCAGAGGAGGTTTCAAAATTTATAAACAATTTTTTCCTCTTCAGATTTAAATTTAGTCCAGCTATTTTCAGTCACATTCTAACTTGACTTAAATATATCTTGAAATATTCTAGAATTTGCAGTTCAGAGAAATATTCTAGAATTTGCAGTTCAGTTTAGTCTTGCAATTAATTTTGCAATAAGTTGTATAGTACAATAGTTAATGTAATCTTCGTTATTTCTGGATATCCTTGATTATCCTTTTAAGGTCCCAGTTACCAAACTCTGCAATCATTTAAGTTTTTAATTTTGAGTAGTTTTTGGTATTACATGGTTTTAAAAGCTTAAGTTTAGTCTTTATTTCATTTGAAATTTTAACTTGAGATGCTGTACTAGTTTTAAATCTCTTAATCTAGGCGAAAGTAATGTTATTCATACAATGAACATGCCTTTTGTTTTCACTTTGAGTAAAATAGACTTTACAGTCAGCTATGCACAGTCACCTGAGCCAGAAGGTGTTATGCTCTTAAACTTGGCAAATTGACCTTTAGTCACTTTGCTCGTTGGCTCTTGGGCGTTGTGACGTTTGAGGTAGTTTCTCTGGTTGGTCTTTTAGGTGGCGTTTTTTGACACCTCCCCTTGGTTTGCTAACAAACTTAGTGGCTATTTGGTCTGTATAGAAACAAATTGCATCTATTGTGAAGACTTTAGTTCATTTAAGTTAACAAAATTTATATTTTACTTACCATTTTATTCTAAAGGTTTGATTTTTTATTTATAAGCACAAACAACATTCTGCCGAAATTCTTTTGCTTTATAGGTTGTGGTTTGGAGTAGATGTCAAAGTTATCCAAGAATTCCTAAGTTCGTTCCCTTTAACAACAATGTGTTCTAATGAGGTTAGACAGGAGCCTGGAGTTTGACATACTGCACTGGAGTTTTAAAATCCACTGGGCTGTACAATACATGTATAAAGTGGCTTAATGTATGCCAGAAGACCATAGGTAAACCATGTGTTCCATAAGTTGGTAATATTATTTAAAGAAATAGTTGTTTTACTCTTCAATACCTGAAAAATTTAATACCTGAAATTATTTTAGGAAGTTTGTCTGGTAAGACTTATGGTTATAGACCGGCAGCCCGGACCATTGAGATGCAACGAACGAGATACCGATTGTAACCCCTACTGGTATTAAGGACTATACTTGTAAACTGTGAAACTGACCATCTGCCGAAAATATACGGGTGGCTTACATTACAAGCACCACTAATTGCTTGTTAGATTTTGGGTCTAGATCCAATATATGAGATACCAGATGAAACTAATATATAATATATCTGCACACACTACTGATTATAGAATAACCAGTGACAGACATTTTGGAGGGTGGGTTCCCCCTGACAGACTCACTGAAAAGGGGGGGTTAATTGGATCTAGATCCAACTTAGGAGATACCGAGTAAAATTTACACTACAGTAGCACTGCACATCCTAGAATACTGTGGTGGTAATGACAGACGTTTTAGTGGGTGGTTACTCCCTGACAGACGCCCCACAACGAGTGGGGAGGGGGAGACAGGATCTGCATCCAGTATTGGAGATACCAAGTAAAATTTGTACTACAATTGCACTGCACATCCTAGAATGCTGTGATGGTAATGCCAGACATTTTAGTGGGTGGTTACCCTCTGACAGACACCCCACAACGAGTGGGGAGGGGGAGACATGATCTGCATCTAACATGGAGATACCAAGTAAAATCTGTACTACAATAGTTCTGCACATCCTAGAGTACTGCGGTGGTAATACCAGACATTTTACTGGGTAGTTACCCCCTGAGAGACACCCCACAACGAGTGGGGAGGGGGATGGGGAGACAGGAACTGCATCCAACATTGGAGATACCAAATAAAATTTGTACTACAATAGCACTTCATATCCTAGAATGCTGTGATGGTAATGACAGACATTTTAGTGGGTGGTTTCCCCCTGACAGACACACCCTAACAGGTGGGCAGGGGGAAGGTCAAGCCCTGATAATGAATGCCTAGATTAGAATAGTGGGCTACTATTGACCCGTATTATACATTATCGTGATATATTTAATAAATATTTTTATCCTTTCTATATCCTTTGTATTTATCTAACACAGTGTTTCCCAACCTTTGACACTTTGAGGAACCCGAGACAATTTTCCTCATCCCAAGGAACCCCAATACACACACACAAACAAACACACACACACACAGATATATATATATATATATATATATATAATATATATATATATATATATATATGTATATGTATGTATATATATATATATATATATATATATATATATATATATATATATATATATATATATATATATATATATATATATATAGTAAGCATTTGTATTAATTACCTTTAATAAAACAGAGGGAAACATCTCGCACGATATGTTACGATCAAATAAATTATGGGACTACGATTTCTCACGCCATGTTTAACGAAAAATGTATACTTATAAATAACAAATAATTAAATAAAACATGAATTCTTACGGAACACCTGGCGATCGTTCACGGGGTTCTGCGGAACCCCGGTTGACAATGGCTGATCTAACACAAAAATTATTTATTTGTTTCATGTAAATAACAGTCATCTGTAGGCCCATAATAATTCAGTCGTATTATTTTGTCAAGCAAGCAACTGACTTCAATTATAGTAGGGGAGCCCGGGGCTAGTTGGCTACCGGGGTAAGTTGGCATATTCAAAATGACTTTAAAGTTTACCAATAGATGACTCTAATACATATATTGTGTAATTGCCACGTGTTTCCTCAATTACCAGCAAAATTCTATGGAGATAGAAGGTAGGAGCTCGAATTTATGAGACTATTTTCTATTTTGATGGTAGTGAGTAAATATTTTAATCTTTCTGTTATTTGCTTTAACATCTATACATTCATAAAGATTATTTTTCAATTATAGTATAGTTTTCCTTATGGTTTAAAGATTCTATACCATTAAAATTATTAATTCAAGGCTTCTTGGTGTGGACTGGTAAGCGTTTTTGTACCAAATGGTAGGGATGGGGTAAGTTGGCTCAAAATAAATTGGGCAAGTTGGCACACGTTATTTGATAACGATAGTAAGCCTATTTATATATATAATTTACGTTTTGTTTCTGGATTTTTGGAAGGACAATGAGATTAGTGTCCTATCATTTCCTCCACATTGTTCTCACAAGTTGCAGCCCCTGGATTTTAGTGTTTATAGACATCTGAAGAAATGTGTTAACAGGGCCTGTGATTCGTGGATGACTGGTAATCAAGGATCAAGTATGTCCATCTGTGACATTCCTGGTAAGGTTTCCTCGGCTTTACCTCTAGCTGTCACTTATTCTGATATTTCCAACTGATTTAGGATTGATGGAATTTCAGATTGAGAGATGGCCGAAAAGACACATGGGCTTCGGATCAGTCATCAGCGTGATACAGAGTTTAAGAACTGCTCCTGCTGATCCAGAAGAAAGCTCAGCTGAAGAGAGCCTGTGTTTGGTAAGCCAGGAGAAGTGTAGGTCCAGTGCAGGGCATGTAACATGTGGGAGCATGAAGACTATGATGAGGATTTATCTCACACCTGCCACAATTACAACTAGATGATGATCTGAAATAATACTAATGCCTTATATTTTGTATTTTGGAAATTCAGAGGGTATTTTTGCTATTTGATTTAAATGCAATGTAGTAATTTTCTTTTAATTATCAATGTGCCAACTTACCCCGTGGGGCAAGTTGGCACGAAAAGTTATTTTTTTCTAAAACTTATTGTTGTCTTATGTTGAAAGCAAACAACAATTATTTTGCTCTATGATAAAGACGAATGTTAATATTTTTCAGTGGTGGTAAGAATTTTGCAAAAATCTTTGTTTTATATTCGCAATAACCAAAATTGTAAAAAGTGTGCCAACTAGCCCCGGTCTCCCCTACTCGCTTTAGCTTTGTTTACGAGATGAAAATTAATGTAGCGGTGGTTGGAAGACTGGCACTATAAAGTAGCATATATGTTCTTATCATTATTAGAGTTATTGCTGTAAAATGTCTATGTACATAACATTTGTTAAATAGAGTAATACGCACCCATTAAATAGATATTAATACATATGTAATATATACGCTATAGTCAGGGTACAGATCATAATAATTACGCTACAGCCTACTCGGTTTGTTTTATCGGAGCAGGACTACCTTCTTTTGGTTTCAACTGACTTTCATGCTAATGAAATCATGGATACATTTTTGTATTATCAGTTTTATGAATGAATATTGTTGTTACTATAGTCGATTTTTTTTCTGCTGGTGTAAAATTCGTCAGATATAATACACCTGGCTGAGGAAGGACACAGAGGATCTCTGTTATTTAAACAATCTCTCTACACACCAAGTTATTTCGAACATTTCCATTCTCTCAAGAAGATTATGAATAAATACAAGAGCAAACTAGACCCCCCAAAAAATAAATAAATAATCACCTAGCATTAATGTAAAGAAAACAAGAGAAATAAAAAATTAGTGCGATTGTCAATTTTTTCTATCGTTAATGTTTAAGAGTCAGTGTTTAGCGAATTGTTAGGGTTTAGTGAGTAAGCGTTTAGTGAATGTTTATGAGTAAGTGTTTGATGAATGTTTAGGGTTTAGTGACTGTTTAATGTGTCAGCATTCAGTGAATGTTTACTGAGTCTTTAGGGTTTAGTGAATGTTATTGAATGTTTATTGTGTAATTATTCAGTGAATGTTTTATCTTTAGGGTTTTAGTAAATGTTTTGTGAATGTTAAGTGAACGTTTAGTGAATGTCTTGTTAATGGTAGTGTTCAGTGAATATTTAGTGAATAAGTATTCAGTGAGTGTTTAGGGTTTTAGTGAAAGTATGCGAATTTTAAGTGAGCGTTTAGTAAATGTCTTGTGAATGTTAGTGTTTAGCAAATGTTTCGTATGCAAGTGCTTATTAAGTTTTTAATGAGTGGATCTTCATTCGCTGTTTAGTATTTAATAAGTATTTAGGGTTTGGTAAGCATTTAGTATTTAATGAGTGCTTAGGGTTTAGTGAATGTTTAGTGTTTAATTATGTTTAGGATTAAGTGAGTGTTTAGTGAATGTTTACTGGGTGTTTGGGGTATAATGAGTATTTAGTAAATTTAGTGTTTTAAGTGTTTAGTGAGCATTTAATGTATAGTAAGTGCCTAGTGAGTGTTGGGTATTCAGAGTGTTTTGTGTTATTGAGAGTGTGTGTGAGTGTATGTTAAGTGTGTGTGTGTGTGCGTGTGTATGAGTGTGTGTGTGTATAGTGAATGTATGCAAGTGAGAGTGCTTACTGAGTAAGTGCATAGTGAGTGTTGGTGTTTAGTGATTGTACGACATTACTGTTTATTTTGATTGTACTACATTACTGTTTATTTAGTACTTCGCTACCATATGCAAAGAAAGTCCTGTATTTGCACAAACCAAGAGCAGATTCTTAGGCCTGACCACAATGGTTGGAGTGCTTAGGTGTGTTTTCGTAAGGTAATTTTTCTCTGTGAAATTGGGTCGAAAAATAATAATAATAATAATAATAATAATAATATAATAACCAATAATAACCATAACAATAACAATAACAATAACAATAACATAAACAATAATAATAATAATAATAATAATAAATAATAATAATAATAATAATATAATAAAATAATAATAATAATAATAATTATTATTATTATTTTTTTTTTTTTTTTTTTTTTGTTTTTTTTTTTTTTTTTTTTTTTTTTTTTTTTTTGCTTCTATCACAGTCCTCCAATTCGACTGGGTGGATTTATGTGTGGGTTCCGGGTTGCATCCTGCCTCCTTAGGAGTCCATCACTTTTCTTTACTATGTGTGCCGTTTCTAGGATCACACTCTTCGCATGAGACCTGGAGCTACTTCAGCCTCTAGTTTTCTAGATTCCTTTTCAGGGATCTTGGGATCGTGCCTAGTGCACCTATGATTATGGGTACGATTTCCACTGGCATATCCATATCCTTCTTATTCTATTTTCAGATCTTGATACTTATCCATTTTTCCCTCTCTTTCTATTATTATTATTATTATTACATTAATTATTTATTATTATTATTATTATTATTATTATTACATTATTATATAATAAAGATTTTAAAAAGTAATAGTAATAAAATATAGTACTAAGAGTTGGACCGAGACCTTTCAATATGGCCTTCCGAAGTCACTCGGCAGGGAGATCGCTGCTCCAGTGATTGACGCCCTATGCCTTGCACACAGCTGACATATTTGCACATTCGGTTGTCCGATTTATATGTCGTGAGGATATAATATGATGTTAGTGCCTGTCTACTGGATATAATGAACAAATAAAGAAAAAAATATTACTAGGGAGAAAATTAGCCGAATAATGGTCGTCAAAGCCAGCATCGATAGAATGTATTGAAACATTACATAGGCTGCCTGTGGTGCGTGTCGGTGGGAAGTTAAGAGACAAACGCACTCAGGTGGCTTTAAACATCAAACTGAGTATCATTTTTATTTGAGTTTAGATTTTCTTCCCTGAATATATATGACACCTGATACTTGGTGATAGTGTACAGATCAATTTGAGTGAAGCAGCCGAAAATAAGTGGACTGACTATTAGATAATTGTCATGATATTATAGGCCAACTTAATTTGGGAGTCAGGAGCTCCAAGTTGTATGATCGTCAACTTCGGGAGGGGGAATAAAATGGGGGAAAGTGTTTTAATCTTTATAGTTAGCTTATCCTGAACAATTCATTCACATTTCCGTTTCCAGTAATTATTTGTGTTGTGATACATCATCTCTTTGTGAATGTGCGGGTGTTAAAACGGCTCTCTATGATGGGACTTTGGTCTTAATATCAATCGAACTCCCATATCCGATACAAATTTCATTTCATCCACACGAACCAACTAAAGAACAATTCAGTTATGGTAAGACAAGTTGGGCTACGAACCTCGACATGGCTGCAGTGTCCTAACTATAGGCAAGAAAAGACGCTATTAAAACGAGAATACTTATCTTACATTTCTTTTTTTAGAGGAATTGAGAATGGCATCATAAGACTGGTTTAATTATTAAAAAATGGCTCAGCACACATACTTGTAGCTGTTACCAATTGTGACCCCCTCCCATTCAGATAAAATACTTTGTGTGAAGTAATAACTCCAAACCAAAGGATATATAGTGCTAATATTATATATAGTATATATATATATGTATATATATATATATATATATATATATATATATATATATATATATATAAAATATTAGCAACTCTCACACATAGTAAGTCTCGCACATAGTATTTATATAGATGTGATGAAATTAATGAAGTGAAATATTCTATACTTCAATAGGAATTTTAAAAAGAATAACTCCGGCAGTAATTCTTATCCTGAAACATCACAATATTTCTTGAATTTTTTGCCTTTTACATTTTATCAGGCTCACGATTTTCAGATACCTATACCATATTTCTAATATTAATATTGCCTATGATAGATTCTGAAATATTTCAAGGCGTCCCATCTCTCCCTACCAATCGTAGGTTATGTCTGTGAAGGGCTAACCACCCACTAAAATGGCTGGAATTACCATCACAGCTTTCTAGGATGTGCAGTGCTTTTGTAGCACAAATTTTACTTGGTATATCCAATGTTGGATGCAGATCCTGTCTCCCCCTCCCCACTCGTTGTGGGGTCTCTGCCAGAGGGTAACCACCCACAAAATGTCTGTCATTACCACCACAGTACTCTAGGATGTGCAGTGCTATTGTAGTACAAATTATACTTGGTATCACCAATGTTGGATGCAGTTCCTGGCTCTCCCTCCCCTCCCCCCCCTCCCCCCCCCCACTCGTTGTAGGGTGTCTGTCAGGGGGAAACCACCCACTAAAATGTCTGTCATTACCACCGCAGTACTCTAAGATGTGCAGTGCTATTGTAGTACAAATTTTACTTGTTATCTCCAATGTTGGATGCAGTTCCTGGCTCCCCCTCCCCCTCCCCCCCACTCGTTGTGGGGTGTCTCTCAGGGGGTAACTACCCACTAAAATGTCTAGTATTACCACCGCAGTACTCTAGGATGTGCAGAACTATTGTAGTACAGATTTTACTTGGTATCTCCATGTTAGATGCAGATCCTGTATCTCCCTCCCCCTCCCCACTCGTTGTGGGGTGTCTGTCAGGGGGTAACCACCCACTAAAATGTCTGGCATTACCATCACAGCATTCTAGGATGTGCAGTGCAATTGTAGTACAAGTTTTACTTGGTATCTCCAATGTTGGATGCAGATCCTGTCTCCCCCTCCCCACTCGTTGTGGGGCGTCTGTCAGGGGGTAACCACCCACTAAAACGTCTGCCATTACCACCACAGTATTCTAGGATGTGCAGTGCTATTGTAGTGTAAATTTTACTCGGTATCTCCTAAGTTGGATTTAGTTCCAATAAACCCCCCCTTTTCAGTGCGTCTGTCAGGGGGAACCCACCTTCCAAAATGTCTGTCACTGGTCATTCTATAATCAATAGAGTGTGCAGATATATTATATATTAGTTTCATCTGGTATCTCATATATTGGATCTAGACCCAAAATCTAACGAGCAATTAGTAGTGCTTGTTAAGTAAGCCACCCATATATTTTCGGCAGACGGTCAGTTTCACAGTTTACAAGTCTACTCCTAAATACCGGTAGGGGTTACAGCCGGTATCTCGTTCGTTGTATCTCAACGGTCCGGGCTGCTGCTCTGTTAATTGCTTTGGCAAATGACTAGACCCTAAGATCAGAAACTGTGATGGATTAGGAGTTGCTGAATGAAATCTAGATTAGGAGTTGCTGAATGAAATCTGGATTAGGAGTTGCTGAATGAAATCTGGATTAGGAGTTGCTGAATGAAATCCGGATTAAGAGTTGCTGAATGAAATCTGGATTAAGAGTTGCTGAATGAATTCTGGATTAAGAGTTGCTGAATGAAATCCAGATTAAGAGTTGCTGAATGAAATCCGGATTAAGAGTTGCTGAATGAAATCTGAAGGCAGTTGTCAAACTGAAGGCAGTCGACAATGCACTTATACCCTAATTCAAGCAACCTAAACATGTTTTATCTGTAGACTTTATTCACACTAAATCTCTGGCAATGCATTTCCTTAGTAATGAGAAACATTCTTTGGACGAAGGTTCAGATAATTACATGTGAAAGAAACTTTTCGAGGTAATTTCATACTGACAAATATCTCTGCCACAATGTACACTTTATAAGGAAGTAAATTTTGAAAATGTCTTCAATATTTTGAAGCCTTAAAATAGAACTTAGTGAAATCCATGGGTTGTGCTCTTCATTCTCAAGTGGTACACCATACACTATATATATGAAGGGCTTCAACTTGACTAGGGCAATGTAACATAATTGGTTTACATTCCATGGTTGTATGTCTGACACCAGTAACCTAGATCTACAGTTTGATGCTGCAGTACTTGAGATTGACAGAATAAACCATGACCAATGAAGACTAACTCCTACAGGTTTAGGAGAATTTTTTCACTTTAAATATAGGAGTATAGAGTAGGATCTGTAAATTGGCCTTAAACTTCGTATGCAGTAAAGTCTTCAAGAGAATTGAAGATAAATATTAGAGGTCTAGATACGAAAATACTAGAATTCTGTATAAGAAAATATGCATATTAAGTTTTATTAGTTCAATTTCGTGAGCCGATAATGCATTTATAACAGGCGGCATGTAACTCATTCCAGTTAAAATGATTGTCAGTTGTGAATACATACTGTAATTTTTTTTTGCCATAGAATTTCTTCCTTTACTTTAAACAATAAAGTATACTAATAAAATATGCTGCTTATTAGTAATGTTAGTTTTCGAGTAAAAGTAGTTTAGCAAAGGTAAATATTTTCTCAAATGGGCTTTAATCTACGTATGGATGATATTCTGTTATAAATAAATAGCTATAAACGTAGATAGCAGGTAGCAGACGTACATAAACTTAAATGGAGTGGAAGATAATGATTATCATTAATGAAACGTTGGTAGTGCCAGGTTGACTTTCATCTAAAGGCCTGTCCACACGACCGGGCCTGATCGGCGGACCTCCCCTCTATCGGGCACACTTGATGGGCAAACCCTCAAATTGCCCGATGGGTCTAGTAGCAAAATCACCATGGTGGTGCCCGATGGTTTGAGCTTCAACCCTGGCAGACGTACGTTAACCATATACATTTCTTTTACCAAGCCATTCTTTGCACCATATTCTCTTCTTTTACATCCAACACAAAGCAATTATCATGTGGCAGACGAAGCATTTCCGTTGCGCCGACACATCATGAAACCCTTTCCACATACTAATCAGACTAGAAGGGGACGTATTTTCTCATATCGTCTTTCCAGGGCAAGACGTACTATAAAAAATGCATTTGGCATTTTGGCAAACAGATTTCGCGTGTTTATGTCACCTGTTCAACTACCTCCATCAAAAATTGATACCATAGTTTTAGCATGCACATCTCTGCATAACTTCCTCGGGAGAGACCATGTGAGCCACTACACGCCTGAAGGATGTTTAGATGTTGAGGATTTGTCAGTAGGACACATTACTCCTGGAAGCTGGCGACAAACTTATGAATTACCAGGGCTACAGAGGGTGAGCCGGAATGACATGGCTGATGCCAGGAATGTCCGTGAACAATATATGCAGTATTTTAATGGAGAAGGGGCAGTGCCATGGCAGTATAGATCGATAAATGATTAATAATTGTGTTAATTACCTCTTTGCTTAGCTATCAATGTAGTGCATTTTTTGTTAAAGATAACATTTTTAGTCACGGGAAAATACAGATATTATGATGATGATGATGATGATGATGATGGGATGATGATGATGATGATGATGATGTGGATGATGATAAATGAACCGTTATATACGTAGCTTTCTTTTTCTTCCTCACCATGAAAACGAGTATATGCATATCGGCATCATAAACCTCGTTATCATTGTTCATACTGGAAAAATCATTACTAGAGTATGTGCCCACATATTCCTTTCACGCACTATTTTATGAATTTATCACGACACACATCCTGTCTGTTCACATAGTTAATATCTGTTCTTTGAGAGAGAGAGAGAGAGAGAGAGAGAGAGAGAGAGAGTACAAAAAATGATGATGATTATAAACTATATTTACAATGATATATTGGTTATTCTTTACATAAGTTTTTGAAATATAGCCACAAATTGAGAATACAGATTTGGAATAACTTATTTTGTTGCTAAAAAATGTTTGCGAAAATTCATAAAACAGCACAAGCAACAATATATATATATATATATATAGTATATATATTATATATATATATATATATATATATGTTAAAATTAGATAAAAAAAAAAAAATTAAAGTATCATTGAGAATTATGGATAATTGAGAATTATGAATAGCATAAAACACCCAAAGGAGATATGTCTAACACAATATGATAATCCAATGCTAAAATCATAAAGCATAAATAAAATAAGAGACAGACAGACACACACCGTACATACCTCATGATCAGAATGTTCCTCCTCAGCTGTATCGTTGGTGGCATTATCTATGTTTGAGAGAGATGGTCTGATTGTGTCACCATCATTAAGGAAAGAAAGGTCATTAAAACACCATAATCTGGGGATGTAAATGTCGTCTATCCCAGCTCCTGACATGCGTGAGTTTTCAACCAATCACATTTCACGTCTGTGTTGATTTCGCAGGGTTTCTATTTTTCGTTTTATATCCCCTGTGGTAATGGCAGCACATGTCTTGCGTAATTCCGCGGCTATTGCTGTCAAAGCCGCTACACGTTTAGCTCTGTCCTTGTACATGTCACTTTTGATATTCCATAGGCATGGATGTTGGCGGTACAAGTCAATTAATTGTATGATTTCTTCTCTTGACCAGTGAATGTTTCTAGTTTCTTTGCCGGACATGATGACTTTATACTTAGAACACCCTTTTGTAAGTGAGAGATCGATAATAAACTATGGTCCTGGAAACCTATTGTGCTTGACACCAGCGTTGGTTAAACAAACCACCGGACACGTCAGTTTCTGGTGTTTTACTCAACTACACTCACGGGTTACTCGCTAGTTTGCCCGTGGTTTCCCCATCTTTAATCACCTCCATTTGTGCCTGCCGATCACTCTCCCACTTTCTGTCTATAAACGGGGTATGGTAACAGTGTTTGCCCGTCGGGCATTGCCCGGTAGTGTAGACAGGGCCTAACGGGCACACTTGACGGGCAAACCGTCAAATTGGCCGATGGGTCTTTTAGCAAAATCACCATGGTGGTGCCAGATGGCTTGAATTTCGACCCTGGCAGACGTATGTTAACCATATGCATTTCTTTTACTGAGCCATTCATTGCGCCATATTCTCTTCTTTTTCATCACACACAAAGCAATTATCATGCTACACTATCTTCTTCTTTGCGGTAGGCACCATGTTTATCGTACCGCACTCAACACACTACTGGCATCGTCGGGTATGCCCACCTCTCCATTGCCGCACCCGTGTGGACTTTTTGTCTTTTGCCACTATTGTCGAGTGGCTGCAAAAAGTATTCCCGAACCTTCTGAACTCGAACCCTGCACTGAGGCAGCTCTCACGTTGTTAGACAGGGAATGTGAGTGCATGCTTGATTTTGATTTGTTTTGATATATTAACTGCTAGTTTAAATCTTTTTAATCTGCTATATTAAATAGAAGCAGCTTACAGCATACACTTAACGCAGATTTCTGATATAATAATGATATAAGACTAAGCAGTTGTCCTCATAACTACGGTGGTGAATGAGCGCGCACTCCATTGCTTCATCATTAATACTGCAGAAATCCACAAATTTAGATTACTTTAATATCTTTATGCTCCTCGTAGCTTTTAAAATACGAACAATAGAAAGTACAATAAACTAAAAAAAATCTAAGTAAAAACGTTTTAGTGGCCAACTATAGTATGTTTTGCTGTTACCGTGACAGGCAGATACCTGATTGGTGATTCGATGGGCCGAATCTACACAGTAGTAGTCTAAAAAGCATTACACTGCTTCCTTGTCATGTATAATTTTGATCAACATGTCATGTATAATTTTGATTAACATGTCATGTATATTCAGCAGTCCATTTTGGTGATGTAATATTTTTAAAGGAAACTCCACTTTATGGAATCTGATACAATTCCAAAGAAACGAGAAGTTATCAGGGTACTTTCGTAGTATTTCATTTTAGTTTCTCTCTCTCTCTCTCTCTTTAGGTCATTCATTATTATTGTAAAGCTTGAACTTTCAGTGTTATAGCATTAAAACCAAACCACTATTTGTCCAAAATTGTACACAGTTTTCTCGGATGCAGCTGCGAAAAGAGGACCCAGTGTAACTACAAATGAAACGCAGCTGATTATTCTTCAAAAATTCAGGTTAAAAATGAGAGAAGAAATTCAGGTTAAAAATTATACCTATCTTTAGCCGGACACACTAACATTTGTTTCGTAAGATAAACAGAAATTGATAACCAACGATAACGTATTTTAGTTTAATGACAACGTTCTCAAAGTTTTTGTTAGGTTTTCTGTATAATAGATTGGGAATAATATCAGGACAATTACCCCAGAAGTCAACTAACCCCCAGGACAATTACTCCGAAGGACGATAACCTCCGGTATTACATGCTGT
>NC_087219.1:1905907-1920907 GCF_015104395.2 Macrobrachium nipponense | reverse complement strand
TGTTTTGAGTTAAAAAAAAAGGGGGGGGGGGGGGGTTGGGAGGGGGCGTTATACTGTTACCTAAGGATTCCTTGTACTTGAATCTGTTTCTTGACAGTTCTTCGTATATTTCTGTTTGGAGTTACAAAAATGGTCTTATACTATTACCTGAGGATTTCTTGTATTTGAATCTGTTTCCTGGCAATTCTTCTTATGTTTCTCTGTATTGAGTTATAAAAAAAATGGGCATATTGTTACCTAAGAATTCCTTGCGATTGAATGTGTTCCCTGAGTATCATAACCTCAATCTATCTAAAACTACGATTTACCGTCGTTTAGGATTCCTGAAAAAGTAATTCAACAGATCATTAAGTTCAACGGGAACGGTAAATAGTTATCAAATTCTTATTAGGTACCGAAACTAGATGCAAATAAGAATGAAAGGAGGATAGTCTCTCAAAAGATGAAAGGTAAAAAAAAATAAGCCAGGAAAATCGCAAACAGGAGGATACAATACGGGAGAAAATAATCACTAAACGATATAATCAAAGAATAATTATTTTTCTTGATTCGGCCACATTTTCCCAATGAAATTTACAAGAGTAATAGCATTTCGAACGCGACTTGAAAATAAGTAAAGAATACTTCAGTCTAGGTCGGCTGTAAATAATTTTGAATTTTACGTGATAGAATATTCGTGCAGGTCGACAGAGCACAAATAGAAAAATAGGAATAAATCGATGAACTTATGGACAAGGGGATGATGACCTTACCACCCACCTAACCATCTCCCCGTACCAGCGGGCCCATTCCCCCTTTAGCCTCTCATAAGTCTATAAGTCACATATATGTCAAGGGGAAGATCTATAGGATCACTCATAAGGAGAAAAAATTGAGTGAAAAAAGTTAGCAAATTCTGCTCAAAACTTCCACCAAAAACTTTGATTTGTTATCTACTGCCTTGGTAGTAGATTTGCAGGATCTGTCAGTCTCTGAATTATGGGTTCCTGAAACGAATTTATTCCCAAAGTTCGTTTGTTAACCTTTTATTTCTTTTGACGTCTAGGGTCGTTTTTTCTTTCAAAGATTGGGAGGTATTGGGTTCTCCTTGATAAGGGAATGGGTTCGTAAAAAGAAAGGAATACTAATAACAATGATGTTTTTTTTTTCTCTTTTTTTTGACAGGGCGCTTAATGGAGTTGATCATATTTATCTGGGAGCATAGAGCTGTCCAGTATAATCTAAAGTCATTTCAAATTTAAAGATAGTCTTACCCCATGTAGGGGAGTTGTTAATCAGCTCAGTGGTCTGGTTAAACTAAAATATTGTAAAAAAAAAAAAAAAAAAAAAAAAAAACAGAGATATCAAGGCCATTTTGAAAGAAATTGTTAAAATATTTCACAAAGAATTTTTGTAACATTAAATGCAATGTATTTTAGATGAAAATATATCTAGTTCTAGATTTATTGTAATGTTTTGTAAATAATATATTGAATAAAAACTTAAAGAAAAAAAAACTTTTTTGCCAATGTGGACAGGCCTTCAGTGATCGCATTGGAGTGATATTAGACAATCCTGAATTCTCTAACATCCGAAACCTGTTTAATTTATAAATCGGGCAGTTCCCTTATCAAACACCTAGTCTGTTGTTTCTGATTAAGCTGGCCTTGTGCCAGCACGGGCTCTTGCTCATAGAGCAGCCCGTAGTAATACCCAGACTTCTTCGGCACCTCTGTAGTGCCTCTCGTGAGTTCTGCTGGTCGAGTTGTACCCCTATTTTTCCCATCTAGTTCCTTTTATTTTCCTAATAGTTTATATATTTTTTACTATTTCTTACCCCTTAATCCAATCAGTTAATACATACGTTCATTTTATGCTGTCTCCTTCTCAGCTTTAGAATTAGGAGTTAGTCTCTACACGTAGCGCCAAATGATTGTAATAAACCATCTTAAAAGATCTGTGGGAAATGCCTCTTCCTCCCTGGTTTGATATTCATTCAAGATTTGAGCAACTGATAAATACCCGTATTACATATGTATATACACATATATTATATATCTACTTGTATATATATACATATAGCTAGATAAATAAATTGACAGCCAAATCTATATATCCTCGTCAGCGATAATAAAATTATGTAAGTCCCAACCGACAACTGGCAGAAAGTGCAATCCGATAAATGTGTGCGTATGTGTGTGTGTGTGTGTGTGTGACTAGGAATGTTGCCTCACCAAGTGCAGCCATGTGAGTGGCTTCCTGTTTACACAAATCAATAGTGGCAAATTCCTTGAAAATCTCTGCGAGTTGTTGACACGAGCTTTTGATTTCTATATCATCTAGTTATAGTTGACCTTCAGTGAGTCATATCTATGTTAGAGAGGACTATGGTGTTAATACCGTTATTCGAACATTCTAGCTTGCTTTTTAAAATGGTGACACCTTCTGAAGAGAGGGGCAACGGTCTCTGAAATATAGTACTTACTTTCTATATTATATATACATATATATGCATATATAAACTTGTATATATATAATAATAATACACACACACACACACACACACACACACACACACACATATATATATATATATATAATATATATATATATATATATATATATTATATATAATATATATATACATGCATACATATATAATATGTGTGTGGGGGGGGGGGTGCGTATACGTATACACGTATCTCGGACGAACAAATATAGCTATAAATTGACTGGAAAATTAACATCAAGACGTCTCAAAAGGACGCTTAAAAAGATGGCGTATACCTTAAAGATCGCCCTGTCGCAATCTCCCTTCAAACGGGCAATTTCATTTTTTATTTATTTATGTATTTTTTATCACCACAGGAAATTGTCAACTCGGTCAAAATTGACGTTACAGATCCTAGGGAGTCTCTCCTATTTTTCGGACGTCCTTCCGCATCCTTTGGCGAATCTTTGGTCAAACAATCCCTCCTGGCGAGCTGGCTGAATGGTCTCGTTGTACCTGAAGGACCTGTAACGACCTGTAATAGTATGCTTGCGGTTGGCAATAGCTTTCTAAGCAGGCTATTCACCGTCTCAGCATAAGGTCATAAACGAAGATCTTTGGATCCCGGAGGAGATGAGGAAATGAAACGCACAGTTTGACTCGTTAGCAATTTCCTCGTTTGTTCGACCCACAAAAGGGAACACTGGGGGGAGTCTAGGTGATTTTATATATATATATATATTATATTATATATATATAATATAATATATATACATATATGAATATTTATATATATATATATATATATATATATATAATATATATATATATATATATATTCATGCGTTCACGCACGATTCACGCACGCATTTCACGCACAATATATATATATATATATATATATATATATATATATATATATATATATATATATATATATTGTGCGTGAATGCGTGCGTTCGCTCGTATGCAAATGTATGTGTAAGCTCGCATACAAATAAGCATGAGGCTTATAGCTACATTTGCATGACCTTACAGACAAGCGCTCCCACACACACACACATACACACACACACACACACACACACCACACAGCTATATATATATAATACATGTATAATCGAATACCACAGGAAAATGATAGGAAGAAATCCAAGCGCTTTCGTCTTTACTATGACATTGTCAAGGAACGAATGTCCTAGTCAAGACGAAAGCGCTTTTGAATTTCTGCCTTATCATTTTCCTGTGGTATTATTTTATCTCATTTTATGAAGTCACGAGCATCTACTGTGATTTTTTTAAGCACATGTATATATATATATATATATATATATATATATATACGTATATATATATATATATGTGTGTGTGTGTGTGTGTGTGTCTGAGTGTGTGTGTGTAATACATATATGTATATGTATGTATGTATGTATGTATGTAGCAAGAATGAACGCGTGCTTGAGAATATCATGAAATCCAAGTAAGAAGGTGAGTGAAAACCGGGACTTTGAACAAACGATATTAAAAACGGATGCGGAAAGAGAGAAAGATCTGTTGTGCTGTATATGGCAAAAGAGGGGATTTTTCCTCTACTTTTTTTTCCTATTTTTTCGCCTCCCATTCTTTTTCCTCGTCCTCAACTTCGAGCCGAAATAAACATCCTGTTAAATGTAGCGGATTTCGAGCTGCCTGACTTGACTGCTGCAGGCTCAGAATCACGTGACAAATTGCTATGTCGATGTCTCCTCTGTTGAGGATTTTCCTCTCTTTATTTTCTCTATTTATTTATTTAACTCTGATTCATGAGTGGTTTCTTTCGTATTCGTGACTTTTTAAAGTTCATATTTAATAGGTTTCCAGGAGCCAAATATTTTAGATTCTTAGAAATTAAAGACAACAAGCACAGTGAAATTACTCTACTTGAAGTTATACTCTTCAAATGACCACAGTTTCTATTTGAATTAATGAGTGATATCCAAAGTCCAATGATGTTTTTATATAATTCTTTATCCTCAGTTGCAATTCATGTTTTTGCTTTTAGTTTCATTATAATTTTCTTTTCTGGATGCAAGTTGGCGTCTCATTGCTAGTCGTGTTTGCATTGCATTATTTTATGCTTATTAATATATTCGTCACATTTTAAGCATGGTTTGCGGTGATATTCTGTTTTATCTTTACTCCTGATGTATAAATTCTTATTTCCTCTTATTCGGCCTGATGATGAAAGCTGAATTCTTGACGCTGATAAATCAAACTGATTGAGTTACATATGCTGAAGTTTCTATTAGCCATCTTGTGTGCGTGTATATATTATATATAATATATATATATATATAGTATACTATATAATATATATATATATATATATAAAGTATATATATAATTAATATATATATATTATATATATATATATATAATATATATATATATAATTATATCTATATAGATAGATATATATATATAATATATATATATATATATATATATATATATAGTATATATATATATATATCTATATGTATATAGATATAGATATATAGATATATATATATATATATATATATATACATATATTATATTATATATAATATATATATATATATATATATATATCTATATGTATATAGATATAGATATATATATATATATATATAGTATATATATATATATATATATATATATATATATATATATATTATATCTATATCATATATATATATATATATATATATGTATAATATAAGATATATATATATATAGTATATATATATATATATATATATATATATATATATATATATATGTGTGTGTGTGTGTGTGTGTGTGCATATATTTATAGTATATATATATATATATATATATATATATATATATATATATAATATACATATATATATATATATATATATATATATATATATATGCATACACATATATTTATATATGTACATGCTTTCTTTAATTGCTGATCTTGAGCAATTTAACACTTCATAAAGTAAGACGTGGCAATTTTATCCCCACTCCTTCCTAAGAAAAAAAAAGCTGATAATGTGTGAGAGTGAGTGTAATTTTATTTTGAATGTTGAAATTCAAATCAGTTTTTCTTCCTGGAAATACTCTCATCTTTCGCTGAACAAAATTGCCACGCCTTACCTGATGATATGTTAAATTGCTCCCGAGCATTAAAGAAAGCAATGAAGCAGGGAAAATTAACTATTACTTATGCTAGAATGGAATTCTAGCGGGATTTCGCTCGTTTTCCAATCTTCAATATTCGGAAAATACTGAAGAGGAAATTTCACCTCGTGAATATTCAAAAGGGTTCGACAATCTCCCTTTGGCTTTTTCTGGCAGGGAAATGTTGTAATGACTTAGAATGAGTGAGATGCCTTTTTGAAATCATGCAAGTCTCCCATTTCGTGAGAATATGCCATCGTGTGAAAATACTGCGCTTGTTCGTAACGAAGGTTCCAAATCTGATCGCGGGAGGAGAAATAGAAGTTGTTTTTGTTGACGCAGCTTTTTTTTTTTTTCTTATTTTGTTTTTCATTACGATCCAAACCCTTCAACTCAAATTTATCCAACCTTGGTTACCGACGAAAGAAACTACGTTATTACAAAAAGAACTACCTAACGTTAGCCGTTTAGCTAGTCCCTCAAGTACACAACAATCCGTAGTTAATTTCATTGTAAGCATCGACTAGTACTACATTTACGCCGCTCAACAGTTCAAGTGCATCTCTTCATGGATTTAATTTTCGAGCTTTGCTCATAGTTGCGTTGCTGTTGCATTTGCGTCTCTCTTAATAATTCTTAGTTGGTGCAACCAACCACAAAAGCCGAAATATCTTCAAACACAAAACTACTGTGAAAGAGCATCGTATCAAGCTGCATACCAAGAGAAGGAGGCTAGTAATGTCAGTGCACCTCACTGGGTGCACTGTAGGCATTACTAAAGGTTCATTGCAGCGTCCCTGTAGCCCCTAGCCCTTTCGTTCCTTTTACTGTATCTCCGTTCATCTTATCTTTCTTCCATCTTGCTCTCCACCCTCTTCTAACAATTATTTCATAGTGAAACTGCTTTGAGGTTTTCCTCCTGTTACACCTTTCAAACCCACCTACTACTCTCAATGTCCTTTGCAGCGCTGAATGACCTCGTAGGTCCCAGTACTGGGCCTTTGGCCTAAACTCTATATTCCATTCCAACAAGGCAGAACTGCTTTGCTTCTCAATGGCGTAGTCAGGCTCAGAATTTCTCAGACAGAACTGAAATTAGCACCGAAAGCAGTCACTATTGGCACCTGGCGGCCTTTTTGTCAGACGGTACCTTCCAGAAATGACTATAGTAGATTTACATCAGCCGTGCAACTAATGCCTAGGCCAGCCCCTTACGACGCTCCTGATTGGCTGTTGATAAGCTAATCACAGGGCTGGAGACTCAGTCTCTCTCGAGAGTTCACATAGGCGGGATGTATGTTCCAGTTCTCCTGAGGGATACTTTTGAAAGTAGTATCCCTCAGGAGAGGGGGAACATGCATCCTACCCGTGTAAACTCTCTAGAGAGACTGAGAGTTTCTAGCCCTGTGATTGGCTATCAACAGCCAATCAGGAGCGTCGTAAGGGGCTGGCCTAGACATCAGATGCACGGTTGATGTGGATCTACTATAGTGATGTCAAGGTTGTTTGCCTAATCTTGTGGTAACCACGGATTTTACCAAATGAGATCTCTCATGCGTGTACTAGTGACCTAAGAGGATAGGAAACTGGTCTTTGTCGGCTTGGAATAACCCTGATACGTATGAAGATTTTGGCATTTAAAAGTAGAGCAATCCAAGCCTTTTTTCAACGGCTGCAGGTCGAAATTACCGATCCTGTCTCTCTTCGGTTTTTTTCTGTAACTATTCTTAATGTTATCACTGTTATCACCCTTATTATGATTACTATATTTTACACTACTTCAGCAACTGTGTGGATATTGCCGATTATTCATTTTTTTTATCATGTTATCTCATTTATCTAGATTGTGTGTGTTACTGTCTGTGCATTGTATACTCTATGTATATGGCCTTGAGCTGAAAATAATATTATTATTATTATTATTATTGTTATTATTATTATTATTATTATTATTATTATTATTATTATTATTATTATAAATCAACAGTTATTTTCCTCTCTATTTATACGGAGGTATATTTCTTTCAAAAGATATGATTTCATGGCAACCTTAGTCAAATAATTCGTTTTACTGCTTCCTTCAGACGTGTATTAAGAAAGGAGGTTAGATTTGCCTTTACATTAAAAGGAGTTCGATATAAACTTATAAAATTACGTAATATTGCATTTGTTGAACCGAATTACAATTTTCTTTAACAAAGAAACAGGAAAGGAGATAACTACACGTCTTTAGCTAAATTGCACCCTACAAAATCAACGGAATAAAATTCCTGATTCGAGGTTGTCCATTCTTTGAAATTTTGCGATGACGAGGCCGTATGGCAAACGAACCTGACCTAAAAAAAAAAAAATAAAAAATAAAAACTCATTCGAGCTCAACGCTCCCGGAGACGTGCAAAGGTTGCGTAACCAAAACAAACAGAGCTCCAACTCGACTCCTCCGTCTCTGAATTCTATATCTTTTTTGTCTTATCGGCGTCTTAATTCGTGCTCACTCGACCTTATGTGTCCCGACAGACGGAGGAGGAGGATATTGGTCGTTTGGCTGCCTCCTGTTGTCCTGAGGAAGTGTAAATGAGGGAGAAAAAAATCCCAGTTCTTCCTTGACTTCCTGCTTTCAGATGAGAGATTTTGTTTTGGCAACAAAAGAACTTTTCAGGGTGGTTTTTGAATTGAGGGACGGAACCTTTTTCATAATAGAATTATAACTTTCTTTACCCTTAATTTTATGGGGCTATTTATTCTATTATAAATAATTAATATTCTAAAGGTAATTCAGGTCTTGTAACGCTACTTATTTACCCTCTTATTTTTCTAACCAATGCGCAGCATGGACAATATGAATATGAGTGTATACAATAAATAGAATATTTGCTTTTCACGTAATAGAATTATAACTTTATTTACCCTTATTTATGTGGCTATTTATTTTGTTATTACTTATTAATATTTTAAAGGTAATTCAGTTCTTGTAACGATACTTGTTTACCCTCTTATTTTTCTAAGCAAACGCTAAGCATGAAGAATTTAAATATGGGTGTGTACTATAAATAGAATATGTGCCTTTCAATAAACAAGTAAAAGGTAAACATTCATCAAATGAGGGAATGAACAGGTAAGCAGTTAAAATAGAGACCAAACATATAGCTAGTAACATAACATTATTTTATTCATTTATTTATTCATTTATTTATTTATTTTTGCTGTTTTTGTCAAGTATCCATCAAATGGATATTTGGCCGTAAGGAATGTTAGTCCTGGAATGCTTATAACTTTTGTTTTAATAAATATCTTCGCTAGATATCATCCACTTTCCATGAGGTCTTATTAGTAAACACACACACACATACATATATGTGTGTGTGTGTGTGTGTGTGTAATCATTTGCACGTGTACACACATTAAATATTTGATATATCAGTCATCGACCTAATGATGAATTCGCATCGGAGTTCATATTTCACTTAATCCTCAATCCATGTCATTAATCGCCTTAGTCATTCTGCCACTGTCAAAAATACCCATTACCAAACCTCCTCAAAAATGGCAAGGCGCGTTTGTCTGTCTGGTGGGATTATTAGTAATATACTCCCAGCTTGCGTGAGAGTTATAGCCATAGAACAAGTTCTCAATAAGCCTTTGTAATGCTAAGAATAACAGAGTAATTCCGTCCCCCTCTTGTAAACTATTAATTCTCTATTGTGCCCATTTATACGACCATTGAATCCCTTCAATTCGAGCATGCAGTGGAATGACGTCCATTTTCGCCTGTTATTCCGAGTCGAAGGAGATCAGTGCTCAGAGGGAATTTTTTCGTGATCGGGGAATGACTGAATATTATTCGGGATTTCATAATAAAATTAGAATTTTAAGGTAATGATAAAGGCTAATGATGGTCAAGGCTTTATAATTCTCTAGACATGGCAGCTCCCCATGCCTTCCCAGCCCCAGCAAATCACCTCTGCAACTCAGTATACTTAAGATACGAACAATAACACTTCTCTAGACATGGCAACCGTCCCAAATCACCTCTGCAACGCAGTATACATAAAAGACTAACAATAACACTTCTCTAGACATGGCAACCGCCCCAAATCACCTCTTCAACTTAGTATACATAAAAGAGTAACAATAACACTTCTCTAAACATGGCAACCGCCCCAAATCACCTCTCCAACTCAGTATACATAAAAGACGAGCAAAATGTTCACCAGTGTCAGGAGTGATCAGGAAATCATGATCTTTTATTTCTTTTTTTCTCTTCAACTTTGATCTGGAGGTCAAATGACTCCCGATCAGGCATGCGCAATATTTCTCCATCGCTTCAGTTCGAAATCAAACGATTCACTTTAACTGGAAACTCTCGCTGGGAAAAGTGTTCGTTTCATTGTAATTCGCTTGATGAACGAAACTTTTGCAGTCAGAATTGATCCCTTGCCTTCGTAAAAATGTACGGGGAGTATTAGCGAATGACTGCATTGGGTTAGTTAATAAGTCTTTCATTGAAAGAAGCACTAATGAGGTCAGTGCTCTCTGTGAAATATGCTTCGGAAATTGTTACCTGAAGTGTTTTGGGGAAACAATTCAGATCATTTTGAATCGTCTTGAACTTTTGTTAAAGTATAACCAGACTTCTCTGCATTTTGGGTGATGCCTAAATTGACGTTTGAAGTTTTATTTTTAAGAAAATTTTTATATTATATTATTGAGAGAGAGAGAGAGAGAGAGAGAGAGAGAGAGAGAGAGAGAGAGAGAGAATTAAAATTAGTTTGCTCTACATATTTGTTATTCAACTGTCTCTCAGGAGAGAGAGAGAGATCCTAGGAGAGAGAGAGAGAGAGAGAGAGAGAGCATAAAACTGCATAATTTATTCGAAGCTTGTATTATGATATATAAATAAAACGGTAAATAAAAATTGTCATATGAAAAACAAAATAAATAGAAGGAATGCCCATTCTCTGTGCCTAAGAAGAAAGAGAGATGCGAACTGACAATGTTTAAACATCTCCCCAAGACTCTTGCATCCTTTTCCAATTCCTCTTAATCCTTTTGGAGTCCTTTAAGTCCTCCCTAGAGTTGTAAATGCCTTTCGAATCCCTTCCAGCGAACCCTCGCCGACGATAACTGGCGAATGTGTGTTTATTCGTCGTCTGAAAAATTATCTTAACCTTCAAAAACATTCATGACTAGCGATAGCTTTCCAATAAAAAATTTTCTTCGTCTTCTCCCAAAGTTCAAAATTGGCCATTTTAATTCAGTTGCTTAGAAAGATACATTACACCCACACGGTCAATCTCTTTCCTTGAGCGATGCTATTAAAAAAAAATAAAGATTCCTGACGGAGCAGCCATTGCCAAAAAATGAAAAATAAAAAAGACTCATGACGGAGCAGCCATTGCCAGTATGTTACTACCTTGAATTGATATTCTCTTGAAAACGGATGGAGAGTCATTTTCGTTCAAGAGAACATACAGCAGTAGTTTTTATCTTTGCTGTACTTTAGGTTTTTATTATTATTATTATTATTATTATTATTATTATTATTATTATTATTATTATTATTATTTCCATGAATCCTGTCGGAAATTCATGTTCATTTAAGAGAACACACAGCAGTAGTTTTTTTTCTTTGGTGTACTTTAGCTCTCTCTCTCTCTCTCTCTCTCTCTCTCTCTTTCGGCGTCGGTGACCCTGGTAGTTGTGACGCCAGATAACTCACAATCAATCAATCAATCTCTCTCTCTCTCTCTCTCTATTGTTATTTCCACGATGTAGTGATACAACTATAGGCATCTTAATGAATTTCTACGTGTGGCTTTCATTCAATATATGTGCTGATGCACCTGACGTGCTAATCCGGTGGATTTCGTTTCCTTGCGCTGGTAGGTAGGACACAGCATCGGTGTGAAAAGTCAGTCACCTTTAAGTTCACAGCATTCGCTCGGTGTATTTTGAGCTGTCAAGTTTGGAGTGCTAAGTGGATTGCCTCTCCAGCTATCATAATACAAAGCTGGTTAGAACGTAGCATCCTCTCCGTACTTAACATATTAGGGAAGTCTGGCTCATGCAGATGAGTATCCCAGATAATTCAAGCGATAGCAACATAAATGCACTATGAATACCATAGCCGTGGAAGCGGAAGTCTGACCAGGTACCTGTGGAGAGCCTGGAGAAGGAAAAATTCTTGAAGTTTATACCAGAAGGAAATCGTCTGCTTCTTCCCACAGGCTCCGGCATCTTCGGGATTTTTATGAGAAAAACCGAGGAATGTTTTTGATGGTGGTCTGACCGATAGTCTGGGATGCTGGAGGAGGCCAAGGAATCTGCTCTGATCTTGGGTTTTTTGAGATGCAATAACGTTATTGATTTTGAGCCATAAAAATGATTAAACACAACAGTAATATTAATCATGTTAGAGACTGAATTATGCGACAACTGTAAATTGCCTGACATAGCTACCCATTTTTAGTTTCTGTAAAAGAAAATTACTCAGAGGGCTTTGTCTGTCCGTCCGCCACTTTCCCTGTTCGTCTGCAGATCTTAAAACCTACCGAGGTTAGAGGGCTGCAAATTGGTATGTTGATCATCCACCCTCCAATCATCAAACATACCAAATTGCAGACCTCTAGCCTCAGTAGTTTTTACTTTACTTAAGTTCAAGTTAGCCATGAACGCGTCTTGCAATGCTATAGGACAGCCCACTACAGACATTATACACTGTAAAGAAACTCGCATTTCTTACTTGTTTTTATTATTTCAATCTTCCATGTTTATGTTTTCTTCGACGGTTGAGTCAGTTACACTTTGGAACTTTTCTTCCCTTACATTGCTCTATTGTGCTGCCAATTTAAGACAGTTACATTCCAAATGATCGAAGTTATTTCAAGGTGTAAGTGTGAGGTAAGAACAAAAAAAGTAATCTGGAAAATAAAAAGTTATCTACACCCTGAGAGTAGAGGCTATGATAACATGATCATTGTAGGTTTAAACTGAAGAATTGGTACCAAAATATCGATCATAATGATGAATCTTAGCAGAATTATAATAACACTAAAGATAACATTTGTCTAACTAGCAAACTTCTGTATACAGAAATTATGTAAGATAATTTCGTAAAGTAGCTAAGTCCACGGACAGAACCAGCTCAGTTTCAAGGAATCCGTTTCAGGGAATCCCTTCTCATCCCCACCCCCTTCGGAGGGGGAGGGGGAGCTAGGATGAAACCCCATTATAAACCATCTAAGGGGTCTCCACTATGCTATGACCCTGCCAAGTTTCATGCCCATCGGACCAGCCGTTTGGCCATGATTGAAGGACAAATAGACAGACAGACATAACGCCCATTATAATAAGATAATGATAATAATGTACTTAACGGAATAAGAATTCCTTCCTGCCGAAACAATGAAGAATCTTGTTAGGTATTTCGTCAAGATATATAATTCCATGAAGTAACCTTTGATACATTTTCTGTTACTTTTTGTGTTCTGTGAGTTTGTACTTTTCTCCCAGTCTAATGAAAGAAAAAAGAAAATTCCTTGATAATGTTGAAAGAGAGAGATAGAGAGACAGACAGACAGACAGACAGACAGACAAAGTGTTTCTTCGTTCTAACGCTTCTCATAATTGTTATTTAAGTTTTTTGTAGATTTTTCTACCTTCTGTTATTATTCATTGGTTTGTTTGTTTTTTCTGAAAAATTCCGTGTATCTTCTGTGTCTCAATATAAAAATCCCTTTCTGTTTATATATACATACATATATATATATATATATATATATATATATATATATATATATATATATATATATATATATATATATGTATTATATATATATATATATATATATATATATATATATATATATATATATCATCTAAACTTAAATTATTTCTTTGGTTTCTCTTAACGTAAGTTAAATTTTTGCTATTTTACATAAGTCACGAGAAAATGCTTGTTGATTCTTTTCGCTCCCCTCAAAGGTTTTGTTTTTGTAGTTATATGGTTGCATTTATCCGGTCGTTTCCTTTTGTTTCATGTTTCAACGAGTAAAGGATCGTCTTCAGTAATTGCCTCTTTCGCCTGATGGTTTTACGTTGTTATTTTCTCGTCACCCTTACTCGATGTGGGGGAGGTTTTCATCATGCGAAGGTTAATCGTCACGGTTCTCCGATGGGAGGTTCAGCATCACCTATTCATACCGCACTCCTCGTCACTGTTTTCTGCAACATTGCCTTCTGGCCACGGACAGGACATTGAGACGCTCGCTTTTACTTTTATAAAAATGCCAGGCTGTTGTTGGTGGTGAGGGTTTGTCCCGTGCCCTCTTGTGCGAGTTTGTCTGTGGGCTTTCATTATTTTTGCCCCCCTTTAAGCAAGGTCCTTACCTTGCATCTACGACGACGCGTGCACTGCTGTATCCTCCTGGAATCGTCTGGAGGCCTTCTGAGGCCGGAGAAGGGTGAGCATCCCCTTTTGCCCGTATTTACTTTCCCCTTTATGTGAGTGGACTCTAAATGTTCGAGTAATGCTTCCAAGCATCAAGTGGAGACTCCCGCGAGAGCCTTCATAGACAGTTTTCTCCGACTGAAGCAGTTTCAGTGAGGTGTCGCCATATTTGGTGAACAATTAATTATATATCGATTGGACGAACTAAGGCGTATCTTAATTATTTTTGTAATATTATTAGTGTTAAAAAAAAGTCAATTGTTAGTGTTAAGTTTCTTGGCTTTTCTCCACCTATCGTGTACACGTAGGTGAGTGTTGATTTCGTTCTTCTACTGTGACATTTCTTACTCTGCGGTATAATAGTTAGGTAGGAGTTTGAGGTATGTGACGACATTTATTCTGTATACTTAGGTGCTTATTTTTCTAGTTCCTCAAACTGGTTTTCGAGGACATTTCTTTGAGTCTTACTTGTGAATAAATAAGTGTAATTTAGACATTTTTTTTTCTTCCCCTTTAAGTGTTTAGTTACCTGAAGTCTTGTGTATAGTAAATCTTTGTCTGGACTGACAATTGATTTATTGAACGGAGGACTTGTTTAAAAATAATAGTGATAACAATAATAATTTATTGTCCCTTTGCAAAGAAAAATCAAATAAATATATATTATATAATATCTATCATATATCTATATAATAATATATTATGATCTATATATTATATATATATTATAATATCACATATATATATATATAATTATATATTATTAATATATATATATATATATATATATAAACCTATATATTATATATATATATATATATGCATACACACACACACAAACATATATATATATATATATATACACACACCACACATATTATATATATATCTATGTATATATATA
>NC_087219.1:1885907-1900907 GCF_015104395.2 Macrobrachium nipponense | reverse complement strand
CCCCGTATAGAAATGGAAAAGCTGAAAGCAAAGAAGAAGAAAATCGAAAATCTCGCACACAAGCATAAACACGCACACAAACTTCCCGTTTTGTTTTATTGTCTCTCACCATTGTTTCATCAATGGGGTAAGTCGTCTGGTCAGGAAAAACGCAGGTGGAGAGGCACGACACGACCTTTTCTACTCCCATCTCCTTGCATGAGTCCAGGACGTTATCGTTGATGCGGATGTTAAAAGTCTTTTCGAAGAGAAAGTGAAGTGGTTCGTTACTTTCTTATAAAAACTAATTTGTAATGTAGAAATACAGGTCATATCTCGGGTACCGAAAAATTGCTCAACATCTATAAGAAGATCATAGAACAGACCTTTGGTGCTTCAAAACCATGTAATGCCTCTGCTAAACAACTAAGGAAACTTATTCAAGCCAACTGGTGGAGAAAACCTCGTAAACCTGCCTTCACTTTTTAGATGAAATCTAAACATTTTCATCTTAAGTAAAACTGAAGATGTTTTTATTCAAAGCAAAGCACTAGAATGGTGGTTGGTATTCTAAGATTTGCTGAAAATGTGGACTTGAAGATGAACAACCTCTTAAATATCTAAGATAATGATTATAAAATTATCCATTAATAAAAAACAAATTGACAAAAGTTACAACGTCCTGCAAGTGAATAGGTCATTATTATGAGGAGCTGGTCTACCTATCATCTAATTAAGGAAAAGAAGCTTTCAAATATGCGTTCAGAACTCACCAAAAAGTCACAGTTGACCCTTAGATGTTTGTATAATCCTCCAACCATAGCAGCTAGATGAACAACATGTGTCGGGTTGTACTTTTTTATGATAGCACGGGTTTCCTCTGGATCTCTAGATGATAGATACTGATATGTTAGCTTCTTGGAAAAGTCCCAAGAAAATACTAATTATTAATTGATGGTCTTCAGTGAAAGAATTTGAGCAATGATGGTTTTGGCTAATGCCAGGATAGATAACTGAGAAGGAAAAATATAACATCCACACTGCAATAGGCATCTTTGAAGATGCCAATGAACGATTTTGAAGGTATGTATAAAGAAATCCTCTTCTACCAGCAACTAATAATTGTGTGCTGTAGATGAGAACATTACCCACAAGATCCCATATCCCCCTTTCACCTTCCTCAAAGCAGAATGTAAAGAGTTCTTTGAACCTAACGTGTTAGGATGCTAATGACCTCCAATTTATCTAGAGGGATAGATCATTGGGGACCCTCCCTTCATTACATAAGCAGTCCAAACTTCAAGAAGGTATTCTGCAACAGTCTGTGTCAAGCCCCACCGAGCACAGCAAGTACTCAGAAATATCCAAGGGGAACACCATGGGTACCTTTTCCTGGTGGAATCTTTCCCATAGCTCAACCAAGGACACAAGAAAATCGACAGCAGATCAGACTGATCATGAATAAGTGGTCAGGAGAGGTAGCGAATCAAAGGAGAGCAGCTGATGAATCTTTTCATACAAGGGCAATGCATCCACGATGCCAAGGGAAGAGGCACTCTGGAAATCATCAGATAAAACACTTCTGCCACATATACGAATGATAGTTGTCAAGATTACATATTAAATTAATAATTCAGCCCTTTTCCAGATACCCTGAAAAGATAAAGCACCAGCAACCACTTTAGATATAAAACAGATATCTGCCCTCACTCCCAAGTTGGTATGATAGCCAGTCACCTCTCCAAATGGTCATTGTGAAACGTAAGTTGAACAGTTCACAGGAAATAGCAAAAAACGTAATGAAAAGCCCTCGATGCATTAGTAAATTCTAAAAAGGAGATAATCGATCTTCTTTCCATCATCAGGCCCCCCTTTGCTAACCGTGGTGCTGAACACCAGGCCAATGAAGATGACCATAGATGCAAGCCACTCTGCATCCCCCGCGCCCAGCCCCAACTACTAATCCTCCATAAGGATGATCTGAGAGAAGAAGAAGGCCTGTATGCACTTCATTATTAATCAGAATATGACCAAAGGCAACGCTTCAACTGGAACATCCAAAACAAGATAAGTATATATTTTTCATGCCATCCAAAGAGACGCTCATTATACATCATATAAAAGAAATTATGGAGTTATTGCTGTTCAAATGGGAATTTCTGGAAATAAGAATCATCATGACACCCACCTCAGATCAGCATCCTTTGAGGAGAGGAAAATCCACTTCTCATCAGGACGGTTTTCTTCCTCTGACACTTTCTTCATGGCTTGCCCCACCAAGCCGGACCCACCTGTTACCAAAACCACCTTTTGCTTGCTCTTAGCGTCCATTGCTTTGCTGAAAAAAAGGGAAAAATATTACTTACCCGGGCGTGTAACTAACATCTTACCTCCTGTTCTAGATACGCAGGCATACTTGGGTCGGTAGCAGTCACAATCTTGCTGCAGTGCAAAGGTTAAAATCCTAATTTGAAGGAAACTTCTCCATTTAATCCTACTTAGGATTTAAGGCTTATGCTGATGTTTCTATCCAAAATCTGTAAGGTGATCGGAAGTACACACACACAAAACACATATATATACTATAATATATACATATATATATATATATATATATATATATATATATATATATATATATATATATATATATATTCTTCATCGCTGGAGGGCTAATTCTTGATGAAATAGGTACGGGGATACGGAGGGACATGGCACATTACATGATTCTTTACTGTTAGCGACGTTCGAGACAAAGTCCCATCTTCAGGCTAAAGGCAAGAAATAAACATTACATCAATACCAAACAATTAGGAATGTTAACGTAAAATTATTATAAATTAAAGTATTTCTAAGTAAAATTACGAATTAAAAAATCTCAAAGAATGAGTATTACATCAATACATAACATATTCAAGAAAATGGAAATGTAAAATCATAAAAAAATAGAATATTTCTAAGTAAAATTACGAATAAAAACATTAAAAAGAATATATATATATATATATATATATATATATATATATATATATGAATATGAAAAAATATTAAAAATGAGGAAAATACCTTGCTCAAGCAGAGTCCTGCCGTTCCGTGTCAGGACGGTGGAAAAAGTCAAGAAGAGGCAAAGAACAAAGTGACGTGTCTTTATGCTATATGCAAAGGTACTGAGGTAGTATGGTTGTTAAGTGAAGGTACCAGTTTCTTAATTGCCAAACTTTCAAGAACGAGGAGGTGGTGTTCATATGGTGACGTCATAACGACCTTAAAGTTGTTATAATATATCTCTTCCCTGCAGATTCTGGCGTGATTCCTAATGTTTGATTGTTCAGGGGTGGATAATTTGCTGCCCGTTCGAATGCTCATAGAGATGTAAGTTACCGAACGGGCAGCAAATTATCCACCCCTGAACAATCAAATATTAGGAATCACGCCAGAATCTGCAGGGCAGCGATAGATTATAACAACTTTAAGGTCATTATGACGTCACCATATGAACACCACCTCCTCGTTCTTGAAAGTTTGGCAATTAGAAAACGGTACCTTCACTTAACAACCATACTACCTCAGTACCTTTGTATATAGCATAAAGACACGTCACTTTGTTCTTTGCCTCTTCTTGACTTTTTCCACCGTTGCTTGAGCAAGGTATTTTCCTCTTTTTTAATATTTTTTTATATTTATTATTTATATATATATATATATATATATATATTATATATATATATATTCTTTTTAATGTTTTTATTCGTAATTTTACTTAGAAATATTTTATTTTTTATGATTTTACATTTCCTTTTCTTGATGTTATGTATGATGTAATACTCATTCTCTGAGATTTTTTAATTCGTAATTTCTATTCAGAAATACTTTAATTTATAATAATTTTACGTTAACATTCCTAATTGTTTGGTATTGATGTAATGTTTATTTCTTGCCTTTAGCCTGAAGATGGGACTTTGTCTCGAAACGTCGCTAACAGTAAAGAATCATGTAATGTGCCATGTCCTTCCGTATCCCCGTACCTAATATATATATATATATATATAGATATATATATATATATATATATATAGATATATAGATATATATTATATATGTATTATGTATATATATATATATATATATACATATATTATATATACATATACATATTATGTATATCGATATATATTATATATATATATATATATTATTTATATATAATATATTATATTATACTATTTTTCACTCCCCTAACAGACGCAAGTAATCTAGAAGAATATACCAGTGGCCGGATATAAAGTCACAGGATAAATGTTGCAGAAAAAAAGTCACAATTTTGGCTGGGAAAGAAAGTCACCTAAATTTATGGTGGGCGTTAATAAAGTCACATGGAAACATTCACAATGTTTCGTGAGGGTCATTATCTGTATGATATTTACAGTCTTTTGTTTATGTTTCTATGGTCATCCTTCAACGGGCTTGTACTAAACACGTCGTAAATGGTGGGTACATACTGAATTAAAACAAAAAACAAAAACAAAAATCCACTAAACTGGCCGTTAAAGTGGCTACACGGATACACACCAGGTTAAAAAAAAAATCCCGTAGGGTCACTTTCTACGAAAGATTAGTGATTTTTTTCCTCTGTGACTTTCTTTTTTTACCTGTGACTCTTATTACTTGGATTCAGTATATCAACCACCAATCACAAATGTTATGTACTGTAGATACTTCGAAAACTGACGAGACGTAGAAACGCAAGAGCAATATCGACTCGACTTTAATACAAATCAGTTTTCACAAGTGCACGACCGCGTTGATAACTGAATGGCGAGCGTGTCCCTTTTCCAGCACTGCTGAAGGTAGAATGAAATTCATTGCGTGTTACAGATACTGAAAGGTGTTCAGGCCAGGCTAAGGGAAAAACATTCCTCCCGTTTCACAACATGTGTGTGATTTTGCAATTATCCAGTAACATCTGGTCAGTAGATGTCGTGCACGATGTCATTTGAATTTGAAATTTGCTAGCGTTAAGATTTGAAAAGTAGAAGCCATTTCAACTCGAGCAAAGTTATGTCTATATGATAACATATTACGAAAAACTTTGTAACTTAATGAAGAAGGTAAACAAATAAATGATAGGAAATACTTTCAGAATTAGAATAATGCCTGTGGAACTTCCAAATTAATTAGTCTTTTCATTACCGAGTTATATTACCCCAGCAAATAGAAAATGGTCCGGGAGTTATTGAAGAGAGAGAGAGAGAGAGAGAGAGAGAGAGAGAGAGAGAGAGAGAGAGAGAGTACAAATATGACGAAATGGGGAGATTATTTCGATTTGCAGTTACAGACTTAAATAAAAATTAAACTTGAAGACATCTGTTTAGATATGTTCGTGGTATACTTTCAGAGTGCTATATATATCCTGGTTACGTATAAATCACCATTATTATTATTATTATTATTATTATTATTATTATTATTATTATTATTATTATTATTATTATTATTATTATTATTATTATTAAAACAGAGAACAAACATGTGAATACAGATCACAGAATACAGAGAACATAACAATCAGTAAAAAAATCAATTGATGTCTGTCTCTGGTGGAGTTTTCATATCAAAAACTTACCACAAATCAAGCTTCTACAGCATTCCGCATAAAATTGCTAATCTGCGAGCTGCCTTTGACTTTCCATTTAGCCATTATATTCGCAGTTTCTCTCCTCTTTGTTCGCAATAAATTCCATTCATATACGCAAGTTTCATCAAACAATCATCCTTCATTCCCTTTGCGTGGCCAAACCACCTAAAACCAGTCAGATCCACGAAATGCTATTATTCCTATATTGAATTATACGTTCCTGAAAAGAATGGCTGGGAAATTGCCGACCGCCCTGTGGTGAACAGCACAAATGTTTTCTTCTTTTTTTCTTCTTCCTTTCTTTTCCACATAATTACATTTTGTGAATAAGCTCCACTTTTTTTTTCTTTTATTCAAACTCCATTTAGATATTTTTGAATGGCAGATGTGGAAACTTGTCAACAGTGACTTGGGAGTTGAAAAGAAATGCTTGGATGAAGCACCGATTTTATATTTAAGGGAATTGTGACAAGTGGACAAGAAGACAAATTCTGTTTCTTTGAAGGAGATAAGGGCTTTTATTTGCCTTTGATTACATGAATGGCGATTAAATAGACGTTTATTGGTTTTTTAAGATATGGGAAAACCCTTTCATAGCCATTTCCTCAAAAGTATTATACCGTATCGGAACATACCCCTTATTGGTAAGCCCTGTGAATGCTTGAGAAGTTCATCACAAAAATGACTTACCAGGCAAAACAGCGCAGACCTGAAGGTGAAATTACTCCATGTCCTCCTCAGCCAGCTTATCACCCCTAGGGAAACAACAAATGGCCCCCTAACTTCAATAATTCACAGAAAGATCATCAGTGTACCAAGCTTCCTCCTCCCACCCAACAATGCCAGTCACCCAGACCTGATCCTGGGTAACGAGTACCCCCTGCCCATCACCCACTTCGGAGTTGGATAGAAAACTCGACTACTGGTTTCACCAAACCCTCAACCAAGACACATAAGTTCAGTTAACGACCAAAAATGAAGTAATTCATTCGTGCATAATCAATTCTTTTAAAAGTTAACAACTATGTTCTTTTTTTAAACCATCCCGTTAAAAATGCTTGAATTCATTACAAAATAGTGAATAATGCAGACCTGTGCAGCTCTTGCTCTGCTGTTGCCACACCACATTATATTTATCCAGTAATGTCAGCAGGCAATGTCACAGCATTTTTCATCTTTTTTTATACATTTTTAGTTATTTGTTTACCTACTCGTTATTTGATAAGTTTTATTTGTGTATCCCAGCTCTGTTTTTGAGTAACCATTTTTATACTTGTTGTTTCCATTAAACAGTTTATGATGATCATTTCATCCTTATCTCCCCTAACTGATCCGAGCAGCTCCCTAAGCCCCTTTCGAATGTTAACAATGGCAGTTTTTCGCTCGTCAAAAGTTCCTACTCTGGGTTGCGAGCGATCTCTCAAAGGCTCCCTTAAGAATGGGGTTCCGGAATCAGCTCCTCAAGATCTCATTGACTGGGTGCTTATGAACATCGTCCATCCTCTTCCAGCGAATCTTGACTTCATACATAAGCAGCTTAGCATCTTTGACCCTCATAAAAATTATTCTCCTTCAAATTCTTGAAGCACCTTTCCTCTAGTCTATGTTATATCATGTTTTTCCAAAGATCGCCTGATCGGGCCCCCAGAGTGCTCTTCAGTTGGGGATAATCCATCAAGGGGTTGCATAACAGTAGCATAATAGTAGCAAATGAAATTATATATACACACACACTCACTCACTCACACACACACACACACACACACAGATATATATATTTATATATTTATATATATATATATATATATATATATATATATATATATATATATATATATATGTGTGTGTGTGCGTGTGAGTGAGTGAGTGTGTGTGTGTATATATAATTTCATAGTAGCAAATGAAATTATATATACACACACACTCACACACACACACACACACACACACACACACACACATATATATATATATATATATATATATATATATAATATATATATATATATATATATATTATATATTGTACTTTCAAAATGCATGTTTCCCCTCTTTGAAATGTCATGTAGATTTTGCAACATTTTTTCAGATTCCTAGATAGCTTAGAATAGGATGTTTTAGAATGTGTGTTCAGATGTCGCATTACATAATGTAAAAGAAGATATATATTATAACGTAGAATGTTAAAAGAGAGAGATCTTTTCTGTCTGTTCGAAACTACGAATGTTTAACTTTTATGTCAACACTAAGATTAGAGGGTCTGCGAGATCCGTTTGCTTTCCTAATTCTGTCAACCCATGTGATAGCGAGAGAATTGAGTCTTGCATTGTTATCAAAACATGTCAATCTTAATTGTCGCTCAGCCTCCGTTTCAATCGAGTAGAGTACGTCTTTTTTTTAACAGACTCGTCTTGTACGCGTATGTCTTTGATCAAAACCACATGCATGTTACACATTTCTTTATGAAGATTGCATCAGATTTCAAAGCTACTGGAAGCATTCGTGACAAATACGTTTTTTGTCATCTCAGTCCAGCTTTCACAAGGGAAGAAGATTTTATTACATCCTAGAACCTCGAGGCGGTTAGATCGCTCTCTCTCTCTCTCACTCGACATCATTGAGATTATATTAACGTAACGTAAATTGGTCACTCGTAACTTACAATTTCATATTTGATATTTCTTAGAGTTTATTTAGTGTTATTTAGTTTCTTTTGTGGAATCTGAACAGACATTGTTTCGTAACGGCGCCTGGTTTTTGTGAAAGTGTGATATACAAGCTGCAGCAAGAGAAAAAGAAGTTGGTATACCAAGAAGGTAAAGTGTTATATTTTTATTAGTTGCAACTAATAACGGTTAGGTAATAACTAATAACTAATAACGGATAGGAATTGTGTTTAACTAATAATGGATAGGGAGTGTGGTTAACTAATAACGGATAGGAACTGTGGTTAACTAATAACAGATGGTTGTGAAGGTTTGGTAAAAACTGTTGGTTACAATGTTTTGAGTGAAAATGCACTATTTCGTTTTCTTATTGAAGTGTGTCTTTTTATTTTATATTTTCATTTGCATTCACAATTTAATTGACTTAGTTATTTTCATTGCTCAATCATTGCACATTTGATTAAATTTAACACTTGTGAATTAATTTGCATTTACTTAGAATTCTTTTCAAGTTTTGTTATTGTTTAACACTTGGTGGAAATTAACTTTTCAAATTTTCATTATTGCCTAACACGTTTGAATTTCAATTGAATTAATTTTCTTGAATTTTGTGGATAAAATTTAATTTTGATTTAATTTTTACTTAAATTTGATTCCAGTATTAATTAAACTTTACTTTGTTTTCAACTAACAGTAATTTTTCCCTGATATTGTGAATTTCACTTATAAATTTTGAATTTAATAATAAATTTTTGTATTTAAAATTTTTATAAGTATTTTATTTTTATCCCAGTATATTTTCATTTGATTATATTGATGATAGGTAGAAACATAGAGTGGTAATTAATTTGCTTTCCTTCAATTTACTTGAAGTGACTTAGAACTAGGGAAGTACTTAGACTTCTGAAATCAGGGAAATACTTAGATGTTTTAAAGTTGTTGATGGAGTGATGCCCTTTGATTATTTTAATTACTTACAAGATTACGTCACACCTGTTTTGATGAACTTAGTCTGATTTTCTGTCAATACTGGTAAGTGTTAAGGGATCACTGTTGCCTTTAGAGTATTCAGTCGTTTAAACGTGTTATGAGGTTCAGGTGTCTGGATTTGGTGAGGTAATAATTGATAAAAGGTAACCAGATACTTGGCACTTCGTAACATTGTATATATATATATATATATATATATATATATATATATATATATATATATATATATATGGATGTGTCCTGTCCTGTTGCTTCTGATAAACAGGTGGATAGTGAACTTACAGACAGAGATACAAGTTAATTCCGACTCTGCTTTGTGATTTCATGTTCTTGACCGAGCATTGAAATCAACCAATGTCCACATTTTTAGACACCTTCTCATCATGTAAGGCATCTGTACTATTGTCAATATGTCTTCTTCCCTTTCAATGTAACTGTAAATTATTTTTAGGACAACATCCTGCAGAAGGGAATTCGACAAGTTGCGTTCTACTCCGTTATAGGTTACATGTATTCTGCGACCCTCAGTCCAGCAGGAAGAGCACGAATTGTCCAGGAAACTATGTTTTAGAGAAAGGGAAAACCAGGACCCACTTTGTCTCTGAATACGAAACATATATCCAGAATCTTTGGCACTTGCACACTCATAACCTTTTTTTCTATATTCACCAATATTGAGCCATGAATATCGTCTAATATAGATTTTTCTATACCTTGGTATAACTGCATCTAGTGGTTATGATAACTGATGGTGCAAGCTTTAGCCAAGGTAAAGTGAAATCGATGTTAAACGGTATTTTTGGCATAATATTGTTTGTGTCTATCATCATATATTTTTATTTTGTTGAATTCCTTCGTTGCTTTTCGTATGCTTACCGTCCCAGCCTTTATCTATGCTTATCTTCTATTTTTTCAGTTTCATTTAACCTTTATTTTCCCCATTTTCTCTGTTCACATTTACCAACTCCGTATCCCTTTCATCTATTACTTTCTTTCTTGGAACTTCATGTTAAGTTGTATTTTTTTTCATTCATTGCTTTATTCTTTTTTATCACCCAGTTCCTACTATCCCATCTCCTTGCGTTACCAGTTTCTTATATTCCCCTCTTCCACTCAATGTTTGCATGGGAGACCACTCAAGAAAAGCTCCATTTTTAAGCCCCTCCCCTCTCCCCTCTCATGATAATAGATTTTTATGGGCGTTCGGTATCAAGGTATTTGCTCCTTTAATGGATTTTTGAGATAAGAAAGACCATTAACCCAGTTGGTGCTTTGTTATCATGGGCAACCTAACCTTTCGTAGGTACATGCAGAGTCAGAGGTGACTATTACGTGAAAGGTTGACATAGCGCAGAAGACCATATATTGAAATGGGGTAGAATCTGATAATCATATGGAAAGTAAGGCTCTTTTCTAGATAGTGACCCCCTAGGTTTTTGGGGGGTTCGTTATCTAAGACTAATGTTTCTTGGGTGTCTTTATCTTAATGATACAAGCTCACCCAAACGAGTTCACCCACTACTTAGCAGTTTCTGTCAAGTCCTGTTTCTTTTGATTGATTTCTAAGGTATTTGGATATCTCTGCACGCTCTTGAGTGATGGTATTTTTCCGTTTAAATCATCCTCGTAAAGTTTATTTTGCGCTAATGAAAAACCAGAACCAGGACTTCTTTTAAAAGAACCAGATGAGATGATAGTGGTTATCAATTAGCCAATACTGATTTCTGCTTATAGAATATTATCTTTAGAATGTGTGTACTCATACATATGGAATACCTACATTATCAAAAAAGCATTCGATAATTAATGTCAAATGTTATTAAATACATAAACAAGCAAATGTATAACCAATGTCTAGTGACATTAAGTATATAAACAAGCAAATGTATAATCAATCTCCAATATCATTAAACACATAAGCAAACAAATGTATAATCAATGTCTAATGTCAATAAACACATAAAACAAACAAATGTATAATAATTGTCCAATGTCATTAAACACATAAAGAAGCAAATATATACCAGGCCTCGTTAAGCGTCACCAGAGGAGATTTCCAAATCGGTTTGCTGACAAGTCCAAGAATTCATTGCTATCGGTCCTTACTCAACGTCTTCGGAGATTTCCGCATCGTCGTGCGTCTTATGTAAACAAATGAGCCTGGCTGTTACGAAGCCCATTTGCACCCGGCTCTACTTTGAGAGTTCACTGCGAAGACTGATGGCCTTCGTCCATAACCAAGAGGAAACTGTGTCCTTTCCCTCCTCTGCAACTCTTCTTCTTGACTTACTCTCATTTCTCCTCTATTCTCTTCACATTTCCATAATCTATCTATGCTAAGTCTAGTTCGTTCTTATTCGCGTTTTGCTCATTCCCTTCTTCCTTATTGAATATGAATTATCGTATGCTTTATTTCCCATTTTCACAAATATTGTCAGGGGCTCGACCTTTTCTCTCCTGTCTTTAGGTATCCCTACATCCATGGGGTGAGGAAAGAAACACGTGAATCTGCGCCAACTGGACAATTTTACAATTATGTCAATGTTTTGAGTTTGTAAATTACCAGGGCTTAGGGGAAATAGTTATGATAATGGTGATCAATACTTGAAGTCCACTATAGGAGGCCTTTTAGCATTGGGTAGGGTGGTATAGATATTGGTTGAAGATGGTGCAGCCAAATCTTCCAGGTGATGCTGACCATCTGTAGTTTGTCTTCTATGTCGAGTTCTGGGTTGCAGGTTGTCATAGGATGTATTCCTCAGTAGCATGTTAAGGAAATTGGCGGCTTGTCTGGTGTGGTTTTAACAGGTGCAAGCAGAACTCTGTGATGCAGAACTGAAAGAATGCTTTGATGGTAATCTTTTCTCCCTGCATTCCTAACCTGCAAACTATGCTGGTGAAGAGTATTTGAAATTGCTTTGAGGACAAAGTCAGCATAATTTGTCATGCTTAAGAGCCACTTTGAAGGCAAAACTGCATTCCCACATTTTTAGAACTGGACGGATGGCTCAGCCATTGAAATGAGAAAGAATAAAAGCAAACCTGAATGACACAAGAGTCTTGAAGAATTATAAGGTCATAGTCTTGGTTAGTATAACAAGAAATGTTATGAGTGTGAAGTAAGATAGCTGACAGAGTTGGTGACGGGGCAGAGGATATGTGGACTAAATATTTATTGTGAATTGATAAATAAATAAATAATTATATCCTCAAAAGCTTAATTTCCTCTTATTACTATTTTGTCATTCAAAATATTCTTGTCATACAAGTATTATTTCTATGATGTGGGTGAGAAGATCCTTTCATGGATTTTCACAAATTCGTTTTTAAATATATATTCTCGATGGGTTTTCAATTTTTTATGTGGAAAACAGAATTACTCTTCACTATGTGAATTGGCCATATTCTCGATGGGTTTTCAAGTTTTTTTTTTTTTTTTTTTTTTGTGGAAAACAGAATTACTCTTTACTATGTGAATTGGCCATATTTTATTTTAATACGCTGAGTTTGCTAATATTCGAATAAGCATATGAAAATTAGATTTCTCAAGTAAGCGAAATTATCTGCTGATATCCTCGCTAGACTGCGGCAGTTAGTGAGCCTATAACTATAAATTGGGACACTTCGGTCCTTTACTCGTTTTCGACTTTCTCCACAACACTGATGATAATAAACTGGGAATGGCTCAGGGGCCAATAATCAGACCAACTACGTCTGGCTTTGGGAATATCTGTTCGTTTGAGTACGTGCATGAGAGAGAGAGAGAGAGAGAGAGAAGAGAGAGAGAGAGAGAGAGAGAGAGAGAGTATCACTTTGCATGCTTGCACAGGGAAGAGAGGGAAGGGTAGTCAATTTGCATGCTAACAAGGAGAGAGAAAAAAGAGAGAGAGAGAGAGAGAGAGCAAGTAAGAAAGCAAGCCTCATTTCCGAAATCAGAATGGACCGATATGCAGCCAAATTGCAGAGGCAACACGGAACACGAATACGAATTAAGCGAGAGGCGTTGGTGCTTCCTCAGGTGAAGCTGACAGGAGGAAGGCAATATTGCCTCTCACGAAAGGAAGATACACAACTGTCCAGAATTCACTCTGGCCGTCCATATCGACTAAATTAAGATACACAGGACACTAGATTTCTTTGACGCTTTACTAAATTTTAGTTCTCAAATTATATAAAATTATTTTCTTTCTCTCTCTCTATCAGTCCTCCAATTCGACTGGGTGGTATTTATAGTGTGGGGTTCCGGGTTGCATCCTGACTCCTTAGGAGTCTCACTTTTTTCACTGTGTGTGCCGTTTCTAGGATCACACTCATCTGCATGAGTCCTGGAGCTACTTCACCCTCTAGATTTTTAAGATTCCTTTTCAGGGATCTTGGGCTCGTGCATAGTGTTCCTATGATTATGGGTACAATATTATTATTATTATTATTATTATTATTATTATTATTATTATTATTATTATTATTCTACCACAGTCATCCTATTCAACTAGGTGCTTTTTATAGTGCGGGTTCCGGGTTGCATCCTGCCTCCTTCGAAGTCCATCACTTCTTGTAGCGCACTGTTTTGCATGAGTCCTGAAGCTTTTTCCAGAGTTCTTTTCCACGGATCTCTGGATCGTGCCTAGTGTTTCTATGATTGTGGGTACAATTTCCACTGGCATATCTAATATCCTTCTTATTTCTCTTTATGTTCTCGATACTTATCAGTTTTTTCTCTTTTCTCATTACTCTTGTGTCCCATGACATTGTGACATCAATGGGTGATGCTCATTATTATTATTATTATTAGTAGCAGTAGTAGTAGTAATAGTAGTAGTAGTAGTAGTAGTAGTATTAGTAGTAGTAGTAGCAGTTATATGCATTTTGAGGAATTCATATAATGACATGAACTTGCCAATTAAAGTATCATGAAATACCGCTATGAAGAAAAAGAAGATACACACACACTGGGGTACATGTAGATACATTCGTCGACCAAATATCTCCCTTATAGCCGAACCCCACTCATCCCTTTGCTTGAATCGTGTAATTATCAGGCTCAATGGCTTTTAATGCAGTTCCAGAATCAACCCATTGCGTGTAAACAACGGAAGCATCCCAAGACTAACTTGCTTTGAGGCGACTTTGCGTTGCAATCAACCCTGAGAGCTCTTGGTGAAAGCTTGTCTGGCAAGTTACAGCTGAGGAGTTAAATCAGTTTTCGCCACCTTTGAAGATTTGGAATCGTTTTCTGAGAGATTGGGTGTAGGTATTGTGACCCGCATCGTGTATCACTCGCATTACAAACAGTCTGAAACTGGGATTTAAAATTGAAGCCAGAGGCCAAGATTTTGGAACAATTGTTGGGAGAGGGTGGAAATTAAGATGGAAGAAAGGTATAGTAATTGGAATGAAAAGAGATGCAGCTAAAGGCCGAAGGAAAGCTACGAAAAACCTCATTCAGTGCCTACAGTGTACCACGTGAGGTGCATTGATTGCACTACTGGCAGCTAATTTGTGATATTTAAACTTCAGGACATAAAGCGTCATATCTCAGTCTACAGGGTATTTCTTGTTGAGCCTAAACCCAAGTAACAGTGGGTACTGCACTGCACCCTCTGCTTAGCCTACATGGTCGCTTATGATCTACTAAACACACTACATCTGATCTGCAACTCTCTCATATGCAACATTGGTTGCAATCCTTACATCATCGCAGTATTCAAACGAGAGATTGAGATTGCTTTT
>NC_087219.1:1855907-1880907 GCF_015104395.2 Macrobrachium nipponense | reverse complement strand
GCTTAGGGTAAATAGTTATAATAATGGTGATCAATACGTGAAGTCCACTATAGGAGCCCTTTTAGCATTGGGTAGGGTGGTATAGATATTGGTTGAAGATGGTGCGGCCAAATCTTCCAGGTGATGCTGACCTTCTGTAGTTTGTCTTCTGTGTCGAGTTCTGGACTGCAGGTTGTCATAGGATGTATTCCTCAGTAGCATGTTAAGGAAATTGACGGCTTTTCTGGTGTGGTCTTAATGGGGGTAAGCAGAACTCTGTGATGGAGAAATGAAAGAATGCTTTGATGTTAATCTTTTCTCCATGCATTCCTAACCTGAAAACTATGTTGGTGAAGAGTATCGGGAATTGCTTTGGGGACATAGTCAGCATAACCTGTCAAGCTTAAGACCCATTTTGAATGCAAAACTGCATTCCCACATTTTTGGAACTAGACGGATGGCTCAGCCATTGAAATGGGAAAGAATAAAAGCAAACCTGAATGACACAGTAGTGGAAATGGTTATTCTAAGGAAAAGGAAGCCGTTTAAGTGACTGTTGAGGACATAATCATGGCACTAGAAAAACACTAGATTTTGTTTGGACGATAATAAACGAGATTCAACTATACGTTGGTGAAAGTGTGACTGAATGACGGTCTGTATGAATGAGAGGATTTTATAAAGGAATGGGTGATACAGGAGACTTGAAGAATTATAAGGGCATAGTCTTGGTTAGTATAACAAGAAATGTTATGAGTGTGAAGTAAGATAGCTGACAGAGTTGGTGACAGGGCAGAGGAAGTGTGGATTAAATATATATTGTAAAACGATAAATAAATAAATAATTATATCGGCAAAAGCGTAATTTTCTCTTACTTTTCAGTCATTCCAAACATTCTTGTCATAAGAGTATCATAATTATGTTGTGGGTGAGATGAACCTTTCATGGAATTACTGATTTTCATAAATTCGTTTTCAAATAAATATTCTCCCTGGGTTTTAAACATTTTTTTGCGGTGAGGGAAATAAATGTTATGTGGTTTTGTTGCCAAATACATCAGGCTTATGAAAATAAAACTATTCTTCCCTATGTGAATTGACCATATTTTAATACGCTGAGTTTGCTAATATTCGAATAAGCATATGGAAATAAGATTTCTCAAGTAAGCGAAATTATCTACTGATATCCTCACTAGACTGCGGCAGTTAGTGAGCCTATAACTATAAATTGGGACACTTCGGTCCTTTACTCGTTTTCGACCTTCTCCACAACACTGATGATATTAAACTGGGAATGGCCTCAGGAGCCAATAATCAAACCAACTACGTCTGGCTTTGGGAATATCTGTTCTTTTGAGTACGTGCATAAGAGAGAGAGAGAGAGAGAGAAGAGAGAGAGAGAGAGAGAGAGAGAGTATCACTGAGCATGCTTGCACAGGGTAGTAAATTTGCATGCTAACAAGGAGAGAGAGAGAAAAAGAGAGAGAGAGAGAGCAAGCAAGCAAGCCTCATTTCCGAAATCAGAATGGATCGATATGCAGCCAAATTGCAGAGGCAACACGGAACACGAATACAAATTAAGCCAGAGGCGTTGGTGCTTCCTCAGGTGAAGCTGACAGGAGGAAGGCAATATTGCCTCTCACGAAAGGAAGATACACAACTGTCCAGGATTCACTGTGGCCGTCCATTTATACTAAATTAAGCTTACAAGACACTAGATTTCTTTTACGCTTTACTAAATTTTAGTTATCAAATTAAAATTTTTTTTTTTTTTTTTTTTTTTTCTCTATCACAGTCCTCCAATTCGACTGGGTGGTATTTATAGTGTGGGGTTCCGGGTTGCATCCTGCCTCCTTAGGAGTCCATCACTTTTCTTACTATGTGCGCCGTTTCTAGGATCACACTCTTCTGCATGAGTCCTGGAGCTACTTCGTCCTCTAGTTTTTCCAGATTCCTTTTCAAGGATATTGGAATCGTGCATAGTGTTCCTATGATTATGGGTACAATATTATAATTATTATTATTATTATTATTATTATTATTATTATTATTATTATTATTATTATTATTATTATTATTATTATTCAACCACTGTCATCCTATTCGACTAGGTGGTTTTTATAGTGTGGGGTTCCGGGTTGCATCCTGCCTCCTTTGGAGTCCATCACTTCTAGTAGCGCACTGTTTTGCATGAGTCCTGGAGCTTTTTCCTGGTTTCTTTTCCTGGGATCTCTGGATCGTGCCTAGCGTTCGTATGATTATGGGTACAATTTCTACTGGCATATCTCATATCCTTCTTATTTCTATTTTCAGTTCTCGATACTTATCAGTTTTTTCTCTTTCTTTCTCATCTACTTTGGTGTCCCATGGTATTGTGACATCAATGGGTGATGCTCATTATTATTATTATTAGTAGTAGTAGTAGTACTGGTAATAGTAGTAGTAGTAGTAGCAGTTATATTCATTTTGAGGAAGTCATATAATGACATGAACTTGCCAATCAAAGTATCATGAAATATAGTTGTGAAGAAAAAGAAGATACACACACACACACACATACACGCACACACAAACAGGGGTACATGAAGATACATTCGTCGACCGAATTTCTCCCTTATAGCCGACCCCCCTCGTCCCTCTGCATGAATCGGGTAATTATCAGGCTCAATGGCTTTTAATGCAGTTCCAGAATCAACCCATTGCGTGTAAACAACGGAAGCATCCCAAGACTAACTTGCTTTGAGGCGACGTTGCGTTGCAATCAACCCTGAGAGCTCTTGGTGGAAGCTTGTCTGGCAAGTTACAGCTGAGGAGTTAAATCAGTTTTCGCCACCTTTGAAGGTTTGAAATCGTTATCTGAGAGATTGGGTGCAGTGTCGTGACACTCATCGTGTATCATTCGCATTATAAACAGTCTGGAACTGGAATTTAAAACTGAAGCCAGAGGCCATAATTCTGGAACTTTGACGTCGTCATTCAGCGCTGAAAATGATTTTGAAACAATCGTTAAGAGAGGGTGGAAAATAAGATGGAAGAAAGGTATAGTAACTGGAATGGAAAGAGATGCAGCTAAAGGCCGAAGGAACGCTACGAAGAACATCATGCAATGCCTACAGTATACCACGTGAGGTGAACTGATTGCACTACCTCCCTACGGGGATAAGAGAGGAAAGGCGGCAGCACAATATGTGGCAGCTAATTTGTGATAGTTAAACTTCAGATCATAAAGCGTCATATCTCAGTCTACGGGGTATTTCTTGTTGAGCCTAAACCCAAGTAACAGTGGGTACTGCACTGTACCCTCTGCTTAGCCTACATGGTCGCTTATGATCTACTAAACACACTACATCTGATCTGCCACTCTCTCATATGCAACATTGGTTGCAATCCTTACATCATCGTTGTATTCAAACGAGAATTTGAGGTTGCTTTTGCTCTCAAAATAACTTCCAACCGACTTTCCAACCTCTCAAACTGTGAGGTTTTTTCCTCCTGTTCCACCTTTCAAACCTTCTATCATCAATTTCCCCTTTCTGCACGGAATGACCTCATGGGTGCCAGTTCTTTGTCATTGGCCTAGATTCTATGTTAAATTGAATATTTTCCAAGTGCTGTTTACCGTTGAGACATCCAAGCAGGCGATGTAATACAGCTCCTGCCTTTGAGACTTCTATGAAGGAGATGAAACAAGACTCTGTCTTTGGGAATTCTATACTGGAAACTACCTTTGATAGTTCTATTCTGTAGCGGTAACGAAGCTCCTTCTGTCTTTGTGGTTTCTACGTCGGAGATGTGACTCGGACCCCCTAGTACCTGAGCGGCTTTTATTTTGGGGGTGCTAAGAGGCGACTTCCGTTCAGATTCCTGAGTTGATGTAATTTGCAACGAATCAGTTGACGACTAAGAACCCAGTAGGCTCATCGTCACTTCAGAGCATGCAGAACAACAAACAGTAAACCTGCTAGATTTTACGTAACCCATAATGAAATTTGTAGATTTTAAATAGACAAAATAATATAATATCAAATCTCTCAAATCTCTCCCCTTTTATTATTTATAGGGCTATCTTATGCCAAATTAGCACGAACATTTGAGCGTTTCTGGGTCTATATTACAGCTGGGCGTCGAAAACATTTTGTCTTCCCCCTTGGTATTTCCATGATACCCGAACGAGTCAACAGCTTAGAAAAATTACTGGAACGGCAGTAACTCGATTGCCCCGTGGCCTTTAAACTCTCCAGAAAGGGATTGCATTACACACTTATGTGGTCCCAGAGAGGCTTTCTTATGACGCTCTTTTTCAAACTTCTTTTTTTCGCTTTTATTTCCTTCCCGGTTTTAGTGGTTTCTCCTTGGTCAACTGTTCGTTTTTTTCTCTTGTTTTCCCTGGCCTAGTTTTCTGTTTTTTAAATGAATGTTTTCCTCGTCAGATTTTGTGTGTTTGATGGAATTTTGAGTTGTTCTTTCGGGTGTTTTCTATATCTCTTTTTCTCGTGCATTCCTTGAGTTTCCTCATATTTATTTCAGATTCCTTTATTGATAATTCTCAAGAGTGTTTTAGCTTTTGTTGTTCCATTATGAAATCAAGTCCGTTTTCGTCCCTCTTTCCATTCGGCAATCCCTTTTGGGGGGTTGCATTATTATTAGTTTCTTTCGCAATTTATGAAATAATGATACTCTCAGAACCTATATACATACATACATACATAATACATATATATATATATATATATATATATATATATATATATATATATATGTGTGTGTGTGTGTGTGTGTGTGTGTGTGTGTGTATGTGTGTGTGTGTGTATGTATGTGTGTATATCTATAGGTTCCGAGAGAGTATCACTATTTCATGATATATATATATATATATATAGATATATATATATATATTATATATACATATATATATATATATATATATATATATATATATATATATATATATATATATATATAATCTAGCCACCTGTGGGGGCAAGCCAGCCTCAATGGGTGCCGGTCCCAAGCCCGGGTAAATAGGGAAGATTGGTGTCAGGAATGGCATCCGACTGTAAAAACCCACGCCAGAACCAATTAAATGAGTCGTGATATTGATGAGAATAGTGCTAGGGCGTACTCCGTAAACGACGCACAGACACATCGCCCTAACTCTGTGACAAGGCGAGGGCTACTGCATCATGAGCGGGTGCAGCTAAAGAAGCGAGCTCTGAATGTGATCAGAAATAGGCCAGCTCAATATTGGGTCTATGACGGAGAGGAAGAGAGTTGGCGGAGTTGATGAGGATAAAGAGAGTGGATATTTTGTGTGTGCAGGAAACTCGATGGAAGGGTAATAAAGCCAAAGAACTGGGGGATGGCTTCAAGCTATTCTATAGTGGAGCAAATGAGCAGGGTAGGAATGGCCTTGGTGTGGTGCTGTCGGGGGAAATGAAGAATGCAGTGACGGAAGTGAGTAGAAAGAATGACCGCATTATGAGAGTGAAGATATGTTATGGAGGGGAAACAATGAACATCATTAGTGCTTATGCTCCACAAGTGGGCTGCACAGAGGAAGAAAAGAGCCGTTTTTGGAACGAAATGAGTGAGGTAACGCAAGAACTGGAAGAGCAGGAGAGGACTGTAGTGGGGGCAGACTTTAATGGACATGTCGGAAATGAAAAGGATGTAATTGAACGTGTGTATGGAGGACATGGGATTGGGGAGAGAAACCCAGAAGAGAGTATAGTAGACTTTGCCGTGTCCTTTGATATGGCAATAGTGAACACATTCTTTAAAAAGAAGAGGGAGCACTTGATAACATACAGGAGTGGCGGTAGATGCACACAAATAGATTACCTCCTTTACAATTGATCAAGGCTGGTGGAAGTTAGGAATTGTAAAGTTATCCCAGGTGACCACGTGGCCCCCCAACATAGGCTCCTTTGTATGGATTTAAAGATGAAAAGAGAAAAGAAAACGAAAACGAATGGGGTAAAGAAAATCAAGTGGTATAAATTTTTAGGGAGGGATAATGATAAGAAGAGAGAGTTCAGGAGAAGAGTGGTGGGAGAGGTTGATCTGGGAATTGAAGATGTGGGAGAATGGTGGAGGCATAATGCATCAGTGATTAAAAGACATGGAAAGGAGATACTAGGGGAAACATCTGGAATAGTATGGGAGGAAAAGGAGAGCTGGTGGTGGGGAGAAGAGGTTGGGAAGTGGTGAAGGTAAAAAGGCAGGCAAAGAAGAGATTTGAAGAGTCACAGCTGGAGGAGGACAGAGAAAGATTAAGAGAAAGAAACAAAGAAGTAAAAAGGGTGGTAGCTCAAGCTAAGGCGGGGGCAAATGAAGAGGTTTATAATGAACTGGAAACCAAGGAAGGGTTGACTAGGATGCTCAAACTGTCAAAAGTAAGAAATAAAAGAACAAAGGACATCACACATATTAAGCAAATGAAAGATAGGAATGGTACGGTCATACAAAAGGAAGAAGACATCCTGAAAAGATGGAAAGAGTATTTCGAACAACTGCTAAATGAAGAAAATGAAAGACTTGTAGAGAGAATGGACAAGTAACATGGGAATGGTAATGGGGATATCTAGAGATGAAGTGATACGAGCCTTAAAAAGAAATGAGGAATGGGAAGGCAACAGGACCTGACTTAATCCCAGTCGATGTTTGGAAAGCCTTAGGAGAAGAAGGGGTAGACATCTTGTATGATCTGATGGTAAAAATATTCGAACAGGAAAAGATACCAGAAGAATGGCGGGAAAGCATATTGATACCTATATTTAAAGGTAAAGGTGATGTCCAGGAATGCAGTAATTATAGAGGTATAAAACTAATGTCTCAAACGTTGAAGATTTTGGAAAGAATAATAGATAGCAGGCTGAGAGAGGAAGTTAGAATAGGGAAGGAACAGTTAGGATTTATGAAGGGAAGCGGCACAACGGATGGAATATTTTGCATAAGGCAGCTAATGGAGAAATTCAGAGAAAAACAACGAGACCGGCATCTGGTATTCATAGACCTTGAAAAGGCCTATGACAGAGTGCCAAGGCAAGAAATATGGAGATGTTTGAGGGAGAAGATGGTGCCGGAAAAGTATGTCAGAATTATTCAGGAGATGTACAGGAATGTGTATACTAGAGTAGGATGTGTTGGAGAGACGGATGGATTTGAGATAGGAGTTGGATTACACACGGGGTCAGCACTTAGCCCATTCATCTTCAACATCGTGATGGATGTAATGACCAGGGATGTTAGAGAAGCAGTGCCATGGTGCATATTATATGCGGATGACATTGTGTGTTCAGAGGGAGGGAGGAGTTGGAGGGGAGGTTGGAGAGGTGGAGAGCAGCACTTGAGGAGAGAGGAATGAGAATAAGCAGATCAAAAACCGAATATATGTGTTCATGTATTACTGAGGACGGTGGAAGTAGCATAAGATTGGGTGGGGAAGAAATAAAGAAAGTACAGAAGTTCAAGTACTTAGGGTCCGTATTAGAGGATAGTGGAAGCATGGACCAAGAGGTGAGACACCGAATTCAGGCAGGATGGAAAATCCTGGAGGTCTGCATCAGGGGTCCTCTGTGACAATAAGGTCCCTCTGAAATTGAAAGGAAAGTTCCATAGGACGGTGGTCAGACTAGCAATGTTATATTGAACAGAAACAGCAAGTATGAGGAAAACAGAGGAGAAGAAGATAGATGTAGCAGAAATGAGAATGTTGAGATGGATGTCGGGAGTAACAAGGGAAGATAGGATTAGAAATTAGTATATAAGAGGATCGACAAAGGTAGCTGAAATATCAATGAAAATGCAGGAAGGAACGCTTCGATGGTATGGACACCTGTTACGAAGGGAGGAACGTCATGTTGGAAGGCATACGATGGAAATGGAAGTGCAGGGTAGAAGGAAGAAGGGAAGACCAAGAAAGATGGCGTGATTGTGTAGGGGAAGATATGGAATTGAAAGGTATAAATGAGAACGAGGCACAGGACAGAAATCGATGGAGACGACTCATTCGCAATGGCGACCCCATATAAAAATGGGTTTAAGCTGGGAAGAAGAAGATATATATATATATTATATATACTATATATATATATATATATATATATATATATATATATGAGTCTTACCACATCACTGTGATTCATATATACGCATTAAGCTACAAATATCCTACCTCGGAATTAACATATTTTCATATATGTTAACCGAATGATCAGGACGTACAGTGAAGCGCTCTGCCCACACAGCTATCACGAAATAATCAACGGAATAAAAATAAAAAAGGAAAAAACCATTCGATTAACATATATGAAATTACATTAGTTCCGAGGTAGAGCGAATTAGATATTATAAGATATTTGTAGCTGAATGCGTATCTGAAATACTATTTTCGTCCTTGAGGGCAAAGATTAGTAACGATAAAGAAGCCTCTGAATGAACTTGATTCGTTCTGGGAAAAGTAATCGGAGCGTTGGGATTACAAAACCTTCACCTGATTAGCTTGTTTTTTCTTTTTTTTTCCTGAGATTACTTGAGGCGCTTTTAACTTGAACCCGTCTGCTTACTCGCTCTTACGTGACAAACGGAAAATCTGTCTCCATGTTTGTCTCTTTTTCTCTTTTTTGCCATTTCTCTCTCTCTTTAGATGGCCCAACTACTCCTCTTTGCACCCTCTCTCTCTCTCTCTCTCTCTCTCTCTCTCTTCATTAAGTTATCATCGTTACTTTGCCTAAAATTTGATGAGAAACGTTCGACTAAAATGATCACACTAACCCATGTCACCAGGACGTCTAATCAACGATATGATTAAAAAATCTAATATTAATTTTCATTCTTTTTTTTAATCTTCTTCGACTTCCGTATCTCAGATACGGCTTTTTATGTACACTAGGGATGTTAGGGAGTTACGTGATGGCATACTGGACGATGACGATAAATTCTATTTCTAAAACTAAGTACAAACTCCTTGACATTCAATGGGATTTTCTGAAACGAAAAGGGAATCTATATATTTGCATATATATATATATATATCACCATATATATATATATATATATATATATATATATATATATATATATATATATATATATATATATATATATATATATATATAATATATATATATATGCAAATATATAGATTCCTTTTCGTTTTCAGAAAATCCCATTGAATGTCAAGGAGTTTGATACTTAGTTTAGAAATAGAATTTATCGTCATCGTCCAGTATGCCATCTCACGTAACTCCTAACATCCCTAGTGTACATAAAAAGCCGTATCTGAGATACGGAAGTCGAAGAAGATTAAAAAAAAGAATGAAAAATTAATATTAGATTTTTTTAATCATATCGTTGATTAGACGTCCTGGTGACATGGGTTAGTGTGATCATTTTAGTCGAACGTTTCTCATCAAATTTTAGGGCAAAGTAACGATGATAACTTAATGAAGAGAGAGAGAGAGAGAGAGAGAGAGAGAGAGAGGGTGCAAAGAGGAGTAGTTGGGCCATCTAAAGAGAGAGAGAAATGGCAAAAAAGAGAAAAAGAGACAAACATGGAGACAGATTTTCCGTTTGTCACGTAAGAGCGAGTAAGCAGACGGGTTCAAGTTAAAAGCGCCTCAAGTAATCTCAGGAAAAAAAAAAGAAAAAACAAGCTAATCAGGTGAAGGTTTTGTAATCCCAACGCTCCGATTACTTTTCCCAGAACGAATCAAGTTCATTCAGAGGCTTCTTTATCGTTACTAAATCTTTGCCCTCAAGGACGAAAATAGTTATTTCAGATACGCATTCAGCTACAAATGTCTTATAATATCTAATTCGCTCTACCTCGGAACTAATGTAATTTCATATATGTTAATCGAATGGTTTTTTCCTTTTTTATTTTTATTCCGTTGATTATTTCTGTCACTCTCTGTCCTTCCTCTTTAGGGAGATCGTAAAATAAAACCGCCTATAGCGTTCGCTGCTTTCAGTGGAGGGTTTCGACACGAAAAGCCTTGCCAAAGGCCAAAGAAGATTTCGTACGCTGTAAGGCTGTGGTGAGTGATGGAGTATTTCCTTTAAATATATATATATATATATATATATATATATATATATATATATATATATATATATATAGATATATATATATAGTATAAGGCCCATTAAACCACTATGGTTTAAAGCTAAGGGCTTAAACAGTTGATAAGGTGGAAGTTAGTCCACCGAAATATAGTCCTTAGCTCTAAAACCAGAGTGTTTTAATGGTCCTTTATACTTGAGACATATCCTGTTTTAACAGACTTTGTTTACACACACACACACACACACACACATATATAACATATATATATATATATATATATATACATATATATATATATATATATATATATATATATATAGATGTATATATATCTATATATATATATATATATATATATATATATATATATATATATGTATATATGTGTGTGTGTGTGTGTGTGTGTGTAAACAAAGTCTGTTAAAACAGGATATGTCTCAAGTATAAAAGGACCATTAAAACACTCTGGTTTAGAGCTAAGGACTATATTTCGTGGACTAACTTCCACCCTTATCAAACTGTTTTTAAGCCCTTACTTTAAACCATAGTGGTTTAATGGCCCTTATATATATATATATATATATATATATATATATTATATATATATATATATTATATATATATATATATTTAAAGGAAATACTCCATCACTCACCACAGCCTTACAGCGTACGAAATCTTCTTTGGCCTTTGGCAAGGCTTTTCGTGTCGAAACCCTCCACTGAAAGCAGCGAACGCTATAGGCGGTTTTATTTTACGATCTCCTAAAGAGGAAGGGACAGAGAGTGAGTGAATTTCATTTGAGACGATTCCCAACGACTACCATTGAACGAATTTCCGGTGTGGTGTGTGGGGGGGGGGGGGTGGGGGGGGGGGGGGGGGGAATATTCGCCAGTCCGTCTTCTTTGAATTTCTTATGAACGCTCGAGAAATCTCTTCCTCCGGAGTGTTGTGTCGTAACCACCCGGAGTTCTCTGGTGTGTTTTTTTTTTTTTTTTTATGTTTGGGACAAAGGGAAAGCTGGATGTTTTGACACGTTCGCCTTGAAAACTTATTCAACTTAATCGGAAGCTCATGATATCAAATAAGTAAACTTCGCTCTACGTATTTGCATTCGAGATTATGCGTGATTTTTGTTACTGGTCTCCAGTCATTTTACATTGCGCAAAACAACTTATGAAATTCGCAAACCCTGTGTATTATTCAAGCGTTTCTATCCAAGTGTTTCATCAGCACAACTAATGAGGAGAGAGAGAGAGAGAGAGAAGAGAGAGAAGAGAGAGAGAGAGAGAGAGAGAGAGATATTCAAACGCATATTCTAAGGGCATTAAATACTCACCTCTCCATTCAAGCAAATTATTCACATATCGAATGTTTTTACGTCATTATGCAAGACTGAATAATAAGCAATATTAAATTTGCCATTTTCCTTTGCATGGTTTCGTCTTTCGCTTCTACTTTATCAAGTTAGTTCTTATTTTAAATACTTAGTTTTATGGTGGATTTAGAATGAAAATTATTTTTTTTTATCAAATGTTTTCTGCGAAAAGCTTTCAAAACATGAAAGTTCTAGGCGAAAGCTACCTATATTTAGGAATATACTACATATATACTAATGTGGACTTTATTTTCATATTTAAAGATCACGAGAAAGTGATGATACCAAATACAATAATAATAATAATAATAATAATAATAATAATAATAATAATAATAATAATAATCCGGTATCACACAACAAACATGCAACATGGCTCCAGGAAGTCAAGGCAGAAGAAACAGGGAGAATAAAACAAAGATTCACAGAGATCACGACAGATACAGTCAGACACCAACTAAAGAAAATCCCTACTGGCTGAAAAACTTCAAGGCCCTACACCCACGAATAGCAGAACAACTCCAGCATTGTATCTCAAATCACCATGCACCCAAATGGATGACCACAGGAAGAACATCCTTAGTACAAAAAGACAAGAGTAAGCGAAATATAGCTAATAACTACAGGCCTATCACCTGCCTACCAATAATGTGGAAGTTACTAACAAGTATCATCAGTGACAGGCTATACAACTACCTAGAGGAGACAAACACCATCCCCCACCAACAGAAAGGCTGCAGAAGGAAGTGTAGGGGCACAAAAGACCAGCTCCTGATAGACAAAATGGTAATGAAGAACAGTAGGAGAAGGAAAACTAACCTAAGCATGGCATGGATAGACTATAAGAAAGCCTTCGACATGATACCACACACATGGCTAATAGAATGCCTGAAAATATATGGGGCAGAGGAAAACACCATCAGCTTCTTCAAAAATACAATGCACAACTGGAAGACAATACTTACAAGCTCTGGAATAAGACTAGCAGAGGTTAATATCAGGAGAGGGATCTTCCAGGGCGACTCACTGTCCCCACTACTCTTCGTAGTAGCCATGATTCCCATGACAAAAGTACTACAGAAGATGGATGCCGGGTACCAACTCAAGAAAAGAGGCAACAGAATTAACCATCTGATGTTCATAGACGACATCAAGCTGTATGGTAAGAACATCAAGGAAATAGATACCCTAATCCACACTGTAATGATTGTATCTGGGGACATCAGGATGGAGTTTGGAATAGAAAAATGCGCCTTAGTCAACATACAAAAAGGCAAAGTAACGAGAACTGAAGGGATAAAGCTACCAGATGGGAGCAACATCAAACACATAGATGAGACTGGATACAAATACCTGGGAATAATGGAAGGAGGGGATATAAAACAGCAAGAGATGAAGGAAACGATCAGGAAAGAATATATGCAGAGACTCAAGGCGATACTCAAGTCAAAACTCAACGTCGGAAATATGATAAAAGCCATAAACACATGGGCAGTGCCAGTAATCAGATACAGCGCAAGAATAGTGGAATGGACGAAGGCAGAACTCCACAGCACAGATCAGAAAACCAGGAAACATATGACAAAACACAAAGCACTACACCCAAGAGCAAATACGGACAGACTATACATAACACGAAAGGAAGGAGGGAGAGGACTACTAAGTATAGAGGACTGCGTCAACATCGAGAACAGAGCACTGGGGCAATATCTGAAAACCAGTGAAGACGAGTGGCTAAAGAGTGCATGAGAAGAAGGACTAATAAAAGTAGACGAAGACCCAGAAATATATAGAGACAGGAGAATGACAAACAGAACAGAAGACTGGCACAACAAACCAATGCACAGACAATACATGAGACAGACTAAAGAACTAGCCAGCGATGAACAAGGCAATGGCTACAGAGGGGAGAGCTCAAGAAGGAAACTGAAGGAATGATAACAGCGGCACAAGATCAGGCCCTAAGAACCAGATATGTCCAAAGAACGATAGACGGAAATAATATCTCTCCCACATGTAGGAAGTGCAATACGGAAAATGAAACTATAAACCACATAGCAAGCGAATGCCCGGCACTTGCACAGAACCAGTACAAAAAGAGGCATGATTCAGTGGCAAAAGCCCTCCACTGGAGCCTGTGCAAGAAACATCAGCTACCTTGCAGTAATAAGTGGTACGAGCACCAACCTGAGGGAGTGATAGAAAACGATCAGGCAAAGATCCTCTGGGACTATGGTATCAGAACAGATAGGGTGATACGTGCAAATAGACCAGACGTGACGTTAATTGACAAAGTCAAGAAGAAAGTATCACTCATTGATGTCGCAATACCATGGGACACCAGAGTTGAAGAGAAAGATAGGGAAAAAATGGATAAGTATCAAGATCTGCAAATAGAAATAAGAAGGATATGGGATATGCCAGTGGAAATTGTACCCATAATCATAGGAGCACTAGGCACGATCCCAAGATCCCCATTGTAAGAAAAGTGATGGATTCCTAAGGAGGCAGGATGCAACCCGGAACCCCACACTATAAACTATAAATACCACCCAGTCGAATTAGAGGGCTGTGATAGACCAAAAAAAAAAAAATTAATAATAATAATAATAAAATAATAATAATAATAATAATAATAATAATAATAATAATAAATTAACTAGAATTGTCAACGGTAAAAAAACTAGACATTAAGCTCTCTCTCTCTCTCTCTCTCTCTCTCTCTCTCTCTCTCCTCTCTCTCTCTCTCTCTTTCGTATCATAAGGTTTAATGTGCATCGCACTTTGTCATCAAAGTAATTTTGCAAAGCATCCAGCGCTACGAGTGTATTCAGCCATTAGTATTCTTTTGTTTTCAAAAGATACGAAACTCATAATTACAGCATGACGCGACCTGACTCCAATAACGGAACTCCATGCAAGGCATCAAAACGAATGTTCAGTTATGTCAGGGAATTTAATTAAATGAAGGGACACGGCGAGAGATTTCGCTCTCCTGAATGTCACTTAAAATGTGGAAAATGGAGTGTGAATAATATTTTGCGCCACTAACGGGAGACATAAATAATATAATTCATAATGTAATCCCAGTTATTAATCTAGATACATTGAATTAGATTCTGTAATTTGAGTTCATAAAGTCAATGCTGAGAATATTCGGTGAAAATTTAATGCATTCAAATAATGACAGTGTTAAAAATATTAATTTTGGAAATGTTATCACCAGAGAATCATTATTGATGGAATAACTCATAAAATTTATTCAGATGAAAAAATTGTTACAATGTAATTTTTGCAGAAATGTCCTCACCAGAGAATCAGTATTCATAAAATATATTCAGAGGATGAAAATGTTAAAAATAATAATTTTCTTCGGAAATTTCCTCAACAGAGAATCATCAATGAAATCATTCATAAAATGTATTCAGATGATAAAAATGTTAAAAATAATCATTTTCTTCAGAAATGTCCTCACCAGAGAATCATTATCAATGAAGTCATAAAATCTATTCAGATAATGAAAATGTAAAAAAAAAAAAAATTCAGAAATTTCCTCACCAGAGAATCATTATTTAAAACTTAATTCATAAAATCTATTCAGATAATGAAAATGTTAAAAAATCCTTTTTCTTTTTTTTAGAAATGTCCTCACCAGAGAATCATTATGTATGAAATCTCATGTATAAAAATCCCGTTTAATTTGGGCCAGATTCCGAGAGAAATCAGCCATAAATATGCAATTAGAACGGTCTAAAGCATAATGCTCTTTTTGAGCACCAAAGCGGAAAGTTACATGGAATTTATAGGTTCCATAGGAACAGGAATATAATTACGAATATTATATAAGAACTGTGTTACAGAAATATCCTTAAAGTGATATGAGGACAACTTACATAATGCCATTGGCTTACGACCAGATCTTGAGATTCTGCGCACCATTCTGCACTTCATATTCGAAGGAAATCTGAAGGAATATGTAAAAATTGCTGTTAATACGGCCTGATATCCTATGCCTAACCTTGCTTTATCCAAGTACCTTCGATATAAACAGCTGTTCCAAATGTAATGGCTCTTATAAAACACGCAAGTGCTTATATATCCCAAGGGATTGGCTCTTTAGTTATTGAAAACTGTTGCAATATAGATCCAAAGCAACCTAACACACACGCTATATCCCAAGGATACATTTTCCTAACTAGGTTAGAGGCTTTCTAGATAAAAGGCACATACACACACATATACATACATACATATCATATATATATATATATATATATATATATATATATATATATATATATATATATATATATATATATATATAATGAAGAACAGGACATGCAAAAAAGAAAGTTTAACTAAACCAGAAAAACAAGGACTCATTAACTTGATTGTATAAAAAACTTTTAAAACCTGTATTTTACATTAGTTAATACTTTTTATAAAAATATGGTAATGAAGCAAAACGGCATTTTTATATGAAAAGTAGGACATAGATTGTAATCATAAATTTAGATTTTAATGTAACAAGAATTTTTTTTCATGCAAGGAATGCCATTCCCAGTAAGTATGCGAGCAGTAAATCATGGTAAATGAAAATGTACGTCCAATTAAAATGCGCATTCTGTACACTGCAGTTCTCTCTCTCTCTCTCTCTCTCTCTCTCTCTCTCTCTCTCTTACCTCCCATGCATATTTCATCTTTCTACATAAGGCTGTACTGGTATACTTCTCTTTTTTGCTCGCTCCATCTTTTACACGCCATAATCATAATCCTCGGTCGGAAGGCAAACTCGTCTAACACTGGGCTAAAGGCTGATTGATATGGTCACTTTAAGAGAGGATCCGATAATTACCACTGGGCAGAGGACAGGGTAGGGGGGCTGGGGCTTCTGTTAATGGGCATTATGATTGAAAGTCTGAAGCCACTAGACTAGACTACCTGTGGGTGTGAGTGTCTTCCTATATCGCCAAACCTTGAGATAACCACCTATGTAGCGCCTCAGTGCAGTGGCTTGATCGGTTTGGTCCTGTCCTGCCACCTCGGTGGTCGCGAGTTCGATTCTCGGCAATTCCATTGAGGGGCGAGTGATGTGTATCTCTGGTGATAGAAATTCACTCTCGACGTGGTTCGGAAGTCACGTAAAGCCGTTGGTCCCGTCGATGAATAACCACTGGTTCCATGCAACGTATAAACATCATACAAACAAACAATAACCACTTATGTTTATGCCGCCTTGTTCTTTAGCAAAAGTGTCAGATTTTCCTAGTAGTATCTGGCGTCGTTGGTACACAGTTGTCGTTTGTTTAGTTATTTAGTTATTTAATTCGAGTCTTTAATGGACTTTTTTTTTTCACGATGAATTTGGAAGCAGACATCATTCTAAATATGCCGTATGGGTCGCATATTCCCGAAGCGTAACCGAGTACCGAACCTTCCCTGAAAAAGCGGGACGCCATATCTTAAAAACCAACCATGGAATCATCTTGAAAATAATCCATTTGAACCAACCTAACCTAACCTAGGGGAATGGCAAAAAATAAAAAACCGGGTCGGTGCACTACCAGTATACATCTCGGGAATTTGAGTTTGGGTCCTAAAAAGAAACATTATACAAAAGAAGAAATAGATGCCTTTGTTAAGAGCGAATTTTGTTGTTCCGCGGCTATTACTTCAAAATATAATCACAACGAAAGAATAGATAACATTTCTACAAAAGAGAATATCAATTACTGTTTTTGAGTAGCCAGTGTAAACTGTCAGTTGAGAGGGATTATGCTTATGTAAGACATGCCAATGTACGTATACTGTAACCATATTGTAAATTTTTTAATTGTAACTATTGTAAATTTATTCTTTTCAATAAAAATTTTTAAAAAATTGAAAGGGAAAATCCTCTCATTCTCAGAGAAGCTGTTTATCTTGTAAAAGATATTTGCATCTCCCCTGTGGGAATGAATAAAAAAAAATAATAGCTCTACGCACTGAACAAAGCAAATATTCAAAGCCATTAAATCTCTCTCTCTCTCCCTCTCTCTCTTCTCTCTCTCTCTCTCTCTCTCTCTCGATGAGCAGTTTGCATGAATTATATTTACGTTTTCATCCAGAGGTTCGAATGAAAGTCCAAAATAAAACTACAATACAACACCTCTGGGAAGAGTGATTGTCGCCGACAATCAAATACCCCAGAAACAACAACATGGATATTATTGTTGTATATCTAGGCTGGAGGGCACCGAGGTGACTTCTTGGAAGAAGTGGGTGATCGTGGGTAGGCCTAACTGTACTTTACGAACAGCCTGACTTGAAAAAGACCGAACAAAACTTTTGCTATAACTTTGACTTGTTCTATAACACTAAGGTACACCAACGATCGGTAAAATGGGGCACGGTCCCTCACGCAATGTTATGCTTAGTAGGTAGATTGTTGCAACGTTGCTCTTTCCTATATGGTGGATCTTTAATTAACGGAGACTAAATATTATAAAGCTGGTGCTCATAGGACCTATTTAGATTCACTGAAAAGGGGAACGAATATACGAATCAATGTAAAAAAAAAAGTTACAGTCAAAAAGTCACAGGTAAAAAAGTCATGAAAAACAAGGCACAGGAAAAGAAGTCACAGTAATCTGACTACAGTTTCCCTTGAGGAGGAAAACGTATGTAACGGAAAATAATAGTAGTTCTAATATAATTCACAAAAAGAACAGAAAACCTTAGGACCTTTATCCTAAGGTTATTAAATATTATTTGTATAGGAAAGTTTATATATAGAATTTATTTATGCAACAGAAACGTATACATAAAATCATACAGTTCGTGTATAACAAAGATGCCCACCTTTCTCTTCATGTTAGTGAAAGTACTGATTCCCAAGACATATAAATTGTTAATAATCTTGAGGCTTAAAATTAATTCAAGAGAAACTGGCCCCACCCACGAAAGAAAGGAAAAACAGTTGAAAATATTATATGTGAAATCTATTGCATGGCTCTTTTATCAGTTTGGTTAGCATTTATTTCCTCTTCCAAAAGCCTCTTAAATCAAAAAGTTATGAATACTTTAAAATACAATTAAGCTGTGTGGGAAAGGTTGTCAGCAGTTTGGAACGAGAGTTGGTGATAGCCATCTAAAATGCAACAGACTGCGAGGAAAACAATTAGTAATCACGATTAGAACTGGTGTGTCCTTTGCAGTCAGAATAAAGCTTTATCAAAATCCCAGTCCGGAACTTGGGTACGGCAATCCCACTATAGATAAATGTTCTGGCTGAATTATACATTACAAGTAGTTTTCGTCTTTTTTTTTTATAAACCGCTACGGTAATCAGAATATACATGCCTTAAGAGTCAACTTTGTCATATCACACGGACATATATGTAAGAATAGAAGTACATGTTTTTATATCAAGCAATAGTGGAAATATTTAAACACATATGCAGGCATATATTTGTAACGATTATATGCTTAAACGCTGGCCTACAAACTTAACTTTTATGCACTTCCATATAAAGAAAAAATACAGTCGACCATTATTTTTCTCAAACTGTTCTTCACAACATTTTCATGTTGCTATGTAAATGTATTTGTTGAAGAACTTAAAAGATATTGCAAAGGTCTTTCCAAAAACTAACTCACACTTATCATAGATCCTTAGAACCTTAACTTCCCGGATTGACATTTATATCGAGTTGACTTACACAAATCTCAGCGTAAACCCTGTCAAGACTAGTCTAGTACACTTAGCAGGCAATACAGAGTCTGTTGAAACTTAAATGAATAGATTGGAATGAGTTTTGAGTAAACCGATAATATATATATATATATATATATATATATATATATATATATATATATATATATATATATATATATATATATATATTCATATAAGTTATTTCTTCCTCGTCCAATTTTTGGAAAGAGAAAAACGTTTCCAGACGATGCGAAACGCGCTAGAAATTGTAATGGAAAATCACAACTCGGACCTTAATGAGGATACGAAGTCATAAACCGACTAGATGGAAAATGGCATCGTCCTTCTGCTAAACTTTGATCGTCATTTCGCTTTTCATCTGTCATCATCCGCTTGTTTATCGCCTCCATAAACAAGGCCATTAGCGTGCGACAAAAGCCCGTTTGGCCATGAATCCTTCACTGCGCCGTATTAGCGGCCGTCATCACAATAACAACCATGGTCGTCAGGAAGGTCTTTAGGCAGACTTCATTCCAGCGCCTGATTTGAATGATTGCGACAGCTGGATTGATGGGAAAGAGGCTTAGGGTTCTTCCAGCGCATGATTTGAATGATTGCCGACGCTGGAATTGGATGGGAAAGAGAGCTTAGGTTTCATTCCGCGGCCTGATTTTGAATGATTGCGACGCTGGGATTGAATTGGGAAAGAGAGCTTAGGTTCCATTCCCGCGCCTGAGTTTGAATGGTATTGCGACTGCTGGATTGAATGGGAAAAGAGCTTAGGTCAGGGGCCAAGCCCTGGGACCTATTGCGTCATTCAGCGCTGGGAAGGAAATTGAGAGTAGGTTGATTTGAAAGAGTGACGGGAGGGAGACCTCCATTTCGCGCAGAAATGATTGTTAGGAGAGGGTGGATAGTAAGATGGAAGAATGAGAATATGAATGGAGGGACAGTAAAGGGAATGAAAGGGCGACGATGGAGTACACAGCCATATCAGCCAAAAATAGAAGAGTGCCAGGTATATGAAGACCTTGAATTTATTCATTATTAAAAGGTTTAATTTTTTTGGTGGGGGCCTTTTTATTACCTGTATACAGCTGATATATATATTGTATATATATATATATATATATATATATATATATATATATATATATATATATATATATATCTTCTTTAACCCATATTGTAGAATTGGTCATCTTCTGTTAACGCATATTTTGGAATTGGTCATTTTCTTTTACCTCATGCCTTAGAACTGGTCACCTTTTAACCCATATCTTAGAATCGGTCACCTTCTTTTAACTCATGTCTTAGAATTGGTCCCATACCTTAGAATCGTTCATCTTTTAACCCAAGGGATCTATGCTGAAAAACCTAAGTGAACTAATCCATATATGTGCAGAAAATAAAGCAATATTTTAACAAATAAACATTGTGTATAATTCCAAAATACGATTACCAACCAATGTCAGGCCTTGGAAATCTAATCAAGTTTTGTCAGAATCCTTGTCGTGGTTAATTAACCCAATTATAAGATTTTTTTAAAAAATGTATTTAATGAGTAAATTCTAGACGTCATTATTCGTAAAATTAATTCATGTGGCCCATCCCCGTGAGAGATAACTAATTTGTTTCTCAGTCCCTCGAATGAGTTTTTTTTTTCGTAGCAGCCTTTAAATGACACAAAAGCATCCCAAAGTTCATTTATTTCTTGATGTTTCGATAATGTTTTCTATCATTTTCTGAAAGGAATTGAAACCAGGAGTCTACCTATACCATATTTTATAACCGCTAGTGAGCTTAACCAAACAAAAATCGTCAAAATTTATGTAACCCTGATATAAGATAATAATAATAATAATAATAATAATAATAATAATGATAATAATAAAATCCTAGAGGATCTAGTTTGTCACCCCTTACATGGCAATAGGGGAGACATGACACAGCCACCCACCCCTTCCAAACTGGCTAGTCCGCCCCGGGTGGTGGCGGGGTAGGCAGGGGAACGTGTAGGTAGGGGAGACATTTGTCCACCCCGGCTGGGGCCAGTATAGGGAAACAGCTGGGTAGGGGAGACATTCACCCTCCCCCTGTAGACCCGTTTTTCCACCCCGGGTCGGGGCGTGGTAGGTAGGGGATAGGGAGAGTAGGGTAGAAAGCAACGCCGGATTCCAGCGCGTGTAGCGCGCTCCAACAGGCTCGCAATAATAATGATTTACCAAATATATTGAATAAAATATAATAGATATATTGGGTCAGAACGTCATCTCAATAGTTTCAACCATCTTTTCTTTATATCGCTTTCATTTCGCGGCCTTGCAACCAAGCTAGTTCGAGAGACAGACCCTTCAAGCTTCGCCATCTAGGCTTCCCTGTGGCTCACGTCCTCAGCCATCCTTTTATCACCCATCCTATTGACTCCCAAACACCTATACTACAGGAAGGAAGCCGTTTCATTCGCCCACCATCCTTATCAACATTCATTCCTCCATCCTGGTTTCTAATTACCAGCATAATTAATTTGCATAGACATGGCAGGATCTATCGGAGCTTTGAATAATGGTCGTGCATAGCAATCCTCTATCGATCTGCCCATGATATCTGGAAGGAGGGTGAGATTCGAAACGTTTGACTCTCTCTCTCTCTCTCTCTCTCTCTCTCTCTCCTCTCTCTCTCTCCTCCACCCCAGCACTGTTTCCCTTTTCAGTCTCGCACGTATGTAGTTTAATTACATTATCGAAATGTTCATATACCACTGAGATGAATTATCACGCTCTTTTGCGAAACAGACAAGAGTTATTTCATGGAAAACGGTTTTATGATGAGTAGGTTTCTCACAAGACTGTTAGGGATACCATGAATATTTCCCCATTTCCCTAACAGAATTATATACCCTTTATGTAAAAAGATGATTTGCTCAGTACTACCTCCCTTTCTTAGCCAATGCCTCGCTGTTTGATTTCACTCTGATTCTGCCTTGCCTGTGACTGTGTCAATTTTGGTACTTAACCTTCTAGCAACTGCAATCCTGGGGCCATTTGTGTCACTATACTGTGAAGTTGGCTTCTCACACCTGGAGATGGGCCGGGGATGAGTCGAGTTCAGTGGATGAGCATTGCCTGTGGGTCTCAACACATCTTCCAAAGGTGTGTAAATTTGCAGGCGATGTTACTAGTCCCAGAGTAGGTCAACCATTGGACTTCTTAGTACGTGACATAAATCCCTATCGTTTACCCTCCACGTGACAAGGTCGTCTTGTAACTTTTGCTTCTGGTAGTTTTCTCTTGCCAATTGATATCCCCTTTGTAAGTTTCCAATAAAGAGCAATGTATTACATAAGACTGATACTAAAATATGCAGATGCCGAGTGGCTCCGAATCCAGTAACTAAACCTATTAATTAAAGGAATGGCAACAATACTATAACATATAAGTAAAGACTTCAGAAAAAATCAGGTAACATATAAACTGCGCAAAGTTCGTAAGGGCAGGGCCAAAGGGTGCAACCGTGACCTCATTAATGTCTTGGGTCAGGTACTCTGTTTACGAATCTGATTATCCTTTTAAATCCGTACATCACACGCAAATGAGTGTATAGTTGCACCCCATTTCATATTTATGTCAGTATGTTTGTTTGCTTTGCCTTCATACGATATATGCTGCGAACGTCTACCACTATGTATCAATCCTTCTTTAATGGTTGAGACATTGAGCTGAAATCGATAAGGACTTACTCCTAATTATTTCATTTTCCTATGCAGTTATGAGAGACATATGGATCGCGTGTCAGAGTAATTATAATTTATATATGTGTATGTGTGTGTGTGTGTGTTTACCTAGCAAATCATCCATCTAGGCTCACCGACGTGTAACTCTCCCCCAGATGAACATCTATTTTTATTCCCGATTGAGTTACTGCATGTTATAGGCATCGAGTCCCGTTGGTATATAGACAGGGCACACATCAGTGTGACTGACAGCCGTAAATGTCAAAGGTTTGATCAAGAAAAATCTCGTAGTTCCTTTTTCATTTTTGTAAATGTTAACTGTACATTTTTAAGGATTCTGCAGCTTTTTGATGTTGTCGTTGCAAAATCTGTTTTAGCTCTGGATTTAGCTTCAAAGATGTCCTTACTGCGTACATATATACAAATACACGATCAAACGCCTACACAAACACACACACACACACACACACACACATACACACACACTCCCACACGTACACAAATATATATATATATATATATATATATATATATATATATATATATATGTATATGTATTGTATGTGTATGTATGTATATATACATATATATACATATATACATACATATCTATCTATCTATCTATCTATCTATCTATCTATCTATCTATATATACAAAGAGAGAGAGAGAGAGAGAGAGAGAGAGAGAGAGAGAGAGAGACACGGGAAATATATCTTCATAAACTACCGGAGATAGGAATATCACTCACGTAAATCAAGTATTGGTTATTAATTAACACCACCGCGCCAATGATGCATTTGCTGAGACAACACTCGTTAAAACAATGTCAATACATCTCGCCCGAGACAATAAATATACCGCAAGAAAACATATCACCATATTGGGAAAGAATGCGTCTTAGAATTACCGTTGGTTATTGTTTATGCGTCCGGTGAAGTTATGGGAAACGCGTTGCCTAGTTAATCATCCGATTAAATTGTAGGAGTTATGGTCTCGCAGTATGATGATGCATCGGTTGGTTGGAAGGACGGGAAAGTGGTCGTATTGATTATATCGAGGATGCACTCATCCCTGTTCTTGTTAGAGTGGAACCACAGATCCATGAATACCCAAGAATTCACAAGTATGCATGTATGTATGTATCAGTGGCCTCAGACAGAATATATTTATACTCGTCAATGTGCGTGTATACCCTGGTGCATGCCAAAATACTTTCATGTATTCATGCTTGTATCAGTAGAGTAGAACAGAATGTATATACTCGTATGCATGTATGTATGTATATATATATCAGTGGCCTCAGACAGAATATATTCATACTCGTCAATGTGCGTGTATACCTTGGTGCATACCAAAAAACTTTCATGTATTCGTGCATGTATCAGTAGACTCAAACAGAATGTATATACTCGTGAAAGTGCATGTATACTTTGATGCATACCAAAAATGTTCATGTATGTATTATTGGACTCAAACAATATATATACTTGTGAACATGTACGTATACCATGGAAAAAAGCACATGTATTCATGCATGTATTACATAACTCAGACAGTATATATATACATATATACTATATATATATATATATATATATATATATATATATATATATGGTGTATGTATGTATGTATTCTCGTGAACATGCATTTATACCTTGATGAATACCAAAAAAGCATATGTATTCATGCATGTATTAGTAAACTCAAACAGAATATATATACTCGTGAACGTGTATGTATACATTTATGCATACAGATACAGACGCACAGACAAACGCGCACGTACATGAGCATAGAAATGAATGCTTATGTAATCAATAGTGTACATATGTATTCGCGTGTGCCTTTATATACTTGGACAGGGACAAACACGCACGCACATAACCGCAAAATGTGTGTTAGTTTAAGTTAATATGGACAAGCGAACACTTTCAACTTTATACTTATGTATTTGTATTCATGCATGTATCATTGGCACGACCTTGCACTGCCTCTTTGAAGCGCTAATTTGCATAATCGCGTATTATATTTGCATACATCACGCATGCAAAGAATAATGGCTTCTTCAAGTTATGAATAATTGTAGTATTCTTGATTATTGGGTATTTTATGGACCTAACCTCTGGACGAAAGTATTTGGG
>NC_087219.1:1848407-1850907 GCF_015104395.2 Macrobrachium nipponense | reverse complement strand
ACGAGGTCGTTCTAGTGAGCAAATCACCACAGGATATATGCAGATTGCTTAATAAAGCTCGTAATTGATCTAAAGATGGAACTCGACATAAACTTGCAAAAGCAGGAGTGATTAATTAAAGAGAGTGTATTACTCAGAGGGATGAAATAGCAAGACTGATAAAGAATTAACGAGGTTGAATCTTTCAAACATTTAGGTAGAATTAATATCGACACAGTTTCTCCTTGCGCTATAATTCAGTGAGAGAAAAAAACGCAAATCATGCAATGGTAAATCAAATAGATTGATACTACATACGAAAGTAACATTATGCATAAGCCAGTCATACACTCAATTCTATATATTATTATTATTATTATTATTATTATCATTATTATTATTATTATTATTATTATTATTATTATTATTATTATTATTATTATTATTATTATCATTATTATTATTATATTATTATTATTATTATTATTATTATTATTATTATTATTATTATTATTATTATTATTATTAAAACAGTTTAACCAGACCACTGAACTGATTAACGGCTCTCATAGGGCTGGCTCTAAGGATTAGAATGAAATGGAGTACCATGTCTAGGCCATAGGACTAAATGATGAATGGTAAATGTGTATATGTATGTATCATGTATCATACCAACATGTTACTAATGCCAGCAAAGAACTCGGTTTGGTGTTAATAATTTTACTATTTTTCATTGTAATTTTAATATCAACGTCTCTCTCTCTCTCTCTCTCTCTCTCTCTCTCTCTCTCATATGCGAAGAAGATGAATAAAAGAAGAATAGAAATAGGCCCTCTGAGAATTGAAGGGAGATTAACGAATGAAAAAAGGAAATTTGCAACATACTAGGCAGAACGATATAAGAGAGAATTCACCCCTAGAATAGATAATGAAGATAATGATATAGAAGTAAGGGACGAAAATAGTGAATATCTAGCTGACATAGAAATTAATGAAGCTGATATTGTGCAGGCAATTAATGAAATAAAATGGAGCTGCTGCAGGCAGGGCCTGATGGAATCCCTGCTATTTTGTTAAAGAAAGTAGTTCATTCTATCGCAAAGCCACTTGCAATATTATTAAGACAAAGTGTAGATACAGGCAAGATTTATGATGAGCACAAATTAGCATATATCACCCCTACTTTCAAAAGTGGATCAAGACTTGAGGCAAGTAATTATAGGCCTGTGAGTCTAACATCACATATTATGAAAGTGTATGAAAGGGTAATGAAGAAAAAATTATAGAAAACATTAATAAAAAATAATTTGTTAATATAGGACAACACGGTTTCGTACCCGGAAAAAGTACACAAACCCAACTGTTAGTCCACCGTGAGAACATATTCAAAAATATGAAAAGCCGAAATGAATAACAGATGTGGGTTTATCTAGACTTTGCAAAAGCTTTTGACAAAGTAGACCATAATATATTAGCAAAGAAAATTAGAAAACACAATATCGTAGATAAAAATAGGAAGATGGTTAAAAGAATTTTTACACAACAGAAAACAGATAGTTATTGCAAACGATGAGAAATCGGATGAAAACCAAAGGTAATAATCCGGTGAGTTTGCCACAAGGTACCGGTGTTAGCTTGACAATACTGTTTGTTATTATGATTGAAGACATAGACAGTAATGCTAAGGATTCGGTAGTGAGTAGTTTCGCTGACTGACACAAGAATAAGTAGAGAAATACTTGTGATGAAGATAGGAACGCTCTACAAAGAGACCTTAACAAAGTATATGATTGGGCAGAGGAAAATAGGATGGTATTTAACTCTGATAAATTTGAATCAATAAATTATGGAGACAGAGAAGGAAAGCTATATGCATTATAGGGGCCTAATAATGAGACAATCACAAATAAGGAAAGCAGTTAAAGACCTTGGGTAATGTGATGATGAATAGGACATCGTTATGCAATGATCAAATAGCAAATTTTTTGGCAAAATGTAAAAGCAAAAATGGGAATGTTGTTACGGCACTTCAAAACAAGAAAAGCTGAACACATGATTATGCTAAAACATATGTTCGTAGTCCACTTGAATATTGCAATATGATATGGTACCCACATACACTATAAAGGATATTGCACAAATAGAGAGGTGTACAAAGGTCCTTTACAGCTAGAATAGAAGAAGTTAACGGACCTTGACTACTGGGAAAGACTACAATCATTAAAATTATATAGTCTAGAAAGGAGAAGAGAACGCTACATGATAATTCAGGCATGGAAACAGATAGAAGGAATAACAGAAAATATCATGGAACTAAAAATATCAGAAAGAGCAAGCAGAGGTAGATTAATAGTGCCCAAAACAATACCAGGAAAAATAAGGAAAGCACACAGGACATTAATCCACTACGCACCAGCATCGATAATGCAGCGTCTATTCAATGCGTTGCCAGCTCATCTGAGGAATATATCAGGAGTGAGCGTAGATGTGTTTAAGAATAAGCTCGACAAATATCTAAACT
>NC_087219.1:1823407-1843407 GCF_015104395.2 Macrobrachium nipponense | reverse complement strand
AATAAAAAGTATTGATATTAGAGGGTTGCAATTTAGTGTGTTTGATGATTGGAGGATGGATGATTCATTTAGCAATTTGCAGCCCTCTAGCCTCAGTGTTTTATTAGTTCTGAGGGCGGACCGAATAAATTGCTGACGGACGGACGTACAGTCACCCCGGCACAATAGTTTTCTTTTACAGAAAACTTAAAACTAAGAATAAGCGAAAGATACGATTTCTGACGTAAACATACATCGTGAATGTCTCCACCAAATTCCCTCAGAATCCATATATCCTGATATATAGATATTTTGTTAACGAACCTACAGGAACGTCTGCAGAAACATCCCACCCGTCCAGCAGAAATAGCAATAAACCCCCCACCACCACTAACCCCCCCCCCCCCCACCCCCCCACCCCCATCGCTTTCTCCTCCTCCTCCAAGATCACGGAACTGACTCTCCTTAACTCGCTCGTCACTTCATTCAAATTCAAACCGAAATTTGATTAAGCAGTTTCGTATTCTTAAATTGGATCGCATCGTTCTTTTTCATGTGCTCTGACAAAGTTAGGAACTGATGAAGGATAAAGTTTCAAGGCAGAGAGAGAGAGAGAGAGAGAGAGAGAGAGAGAGAATTTCCATAACTTTTCCGCAAAAGAAAAATGAAAAATAAGAGAAACTTTCATTAAGAAACAAATTGCCAATTACTTTTTGGATGTTTCGACAACGGGTATTAAATTATTGCTTCCCCAGGAGTGGTTGGTCTGGGACTTAAAGAGACGGTTTTCATCACAATCTTTTTATGCGGAGAGAAAGAGAGGAGGTGGGGGGTTGGGGCGGGGGCGGGGGGAGGGGGGAGGGGGTTAGCTGGAACGTGAGGAAATCTAAATTTGAGATACAAGGAACTTCTTTTTCTCCCGATATTTCGAAAAGAGTTCTTAACAGGCAAGTTTCTTGGACAAATTAAATAGATAGATAAATAACCTAAGATACTTTTCAACACCGTAAATCATTTGAAATTCTATACATCTCAAAATTACATTGAAATACCATATTTAGCTCGATAAAAGCTACTATTACTATGGATACTTCTGCCATTATTATCATTAATATTAAAATTTAGTTCGACACTGGACGAGTGGGTTGCATACTCGCCTATCAATCTGGTAGCCCGAGTTCGCTCCCCACTGCTGCCAGTCCGGAACCAGAGGAATTTGTTTCTGGTGACTGGAAATTCATATCTCGATACAATGTGGTTCGGATCCCACAATAAGCTGTAGGTCCCGTTGGTAAGTAACCAAATGGTTACTAGCCACGTAAAATAAAATCTAATCCTTCGGGCCAGCCCTAGGAGAGCTGTTAGTCAGCTCAATGGTTTGGTTGAATTAAGATATATTTAACTTATTATTATTATTATTATTATTATTATTATTATTATTATTATTATTATTATTATTATTATTATATTATTGGTACTGTGAACAAGAGGAAAGGAAAAACGAAAGGACGATTTAAGATAAACATCACCTACCTTAAATATTTATTCATATTTAGACATCTGTTATTAGCAGTTTAGGGTAGAATTGGTGATTACTCTGGGTACATCCATGAATCTTGTCACAGATGCTTAGCTCCCTATAATCATTATTGTTAGTTGTTAATCCTGGCCGTTGGTGACCGTCATTCAAGATTTTTTCAATGGTCACCCAATCCTGGCCGTTGGTGACCTTTGGTGGCTGTTATTCAAGATATTTTAGAATGGTCACCAATTTCATATAAACTTCCATATCTTTGTTGTTCGATCTCATGAAAGCATAAGTTGGGAACCAATAATATAGATTCACAGTCAGTAATGCCACCGTGTATCACGCTGTCTATTTACAAATGTACATTAGCCCAGGCCATCAAGAACAAGGTTTTGTTTTGTTAGAAGAAGAATAAAAAGAGTAGTTTTCAAATGTCACATCCTTTTTGAAATATTGGACGAACGAGGAGCACTGAAAAGTTAGTTGTATATCCTTCCCTTTTCATAATGAACTTATTATTCCGCAGGTCACATACATAAAAGAATCGACGCGTGTTATAAAGAAAGACTTGCGTTCATTTCCATATGAACATTCAGCTTAGTATATCTACATTTCCAGAACACACGTGCTCAGCATAAAGCTGCCTCGTTTGTGTCATAAATAGGAGATATAAACCTTTCAATTCCAACTTGTTCTAACATTTCTGAGGGGGATTTTGTCTAGCCTATTCAAATGATGAACCCTCGAATGAATGAACCCTTTTTCCTGTACTGATTACGTAATATTTCACCGTGTATTCATTTTCTTCAATAGCCAATGTTGTTCACCAGCTCTCGCAGTCCTTCTTGTTTAGGGAGACTGAAGGCTAAAACTACGGCATAACTTTTTGTTGAATTAAAATTAAAATCTCCCACAAAAGGGCAGCAGTTTTCAAAGGATCTGAAAGGGCACTTGTCTTGGTAACCCGCAGGACATTTCTTTTGTTTTAAAACATGCAATAGATTGTTGTTAATGGGGATTTTGATATAAGTAGCATTTTAATACCATATACATATGCCTCCTTATGTTGTTAGTGAGATAATTCACATCTGGTGTTTTAAGATAATATTACTATACCACGCCCTTTTCCATGTCTGTAGTGACCCACTACAATCGATTTACCACCTGCTACATAGTCCACTTCTCAATTTAGATACCTACTATGTTCACAAGCAACCTTATTCTTTTGCTAAGGATTGATCTTAGATTGTAGTTTGGTAGGCAAGATTGGGAACCTTTCGACCATGGGGATGTAGTCATTGATTTGAATGGGTATCGCTTAGTTATGAATATAAGTATTTGCTGCTTAAAAGAGCGGCCAATACGTATGTTTTTTTTTATACAAAAACACATTAAATAATCCCCTTTTGACTTATTGCGGAATAATAAGTGTATAGATTACATAATAATAATAATAATAATAATAATAATAATAATAATAATAATAATAATAATGATAATAATAATAATAATAATAATAATAATAATAATAATAATCATAATATAATGGGCGTAATGTCTGTCTGTCTGTCTGTCTGTCTGTCTGTCTGTCATTCAATCACGGCCAAACGGCCGGTCAGATGGACATGAAACTTGGCAGGGTTATGGTTGGGACCCTTAAGATGGTTTGTAATGGGGTTTCATCCAACCTACCCCCCTCCTTTGTAGGGGTGGGGGTGAGAAAGGATTCCCTGAAACGGAGCTGTTTCTGGCCGTGAAACGAGGCTGGTTATCCCCGTAGACTTAGTTACTTTACGATTTTTCATACATAATTCTCGTACAACTTCCCCGGAGAAAGTCGCGAATATTTCAGCTCGGACACAATAGAAGATGAAAATTATCATCAATATCCGCAAGATTTTTTGAATAACTTGAATCCATCGGGACTGCCAGTGCACAAAATAACGTTGAAGAAGTACTGCCCAGTAATGTTGCTTCGGAATTTCGATCCTGCCAATGGACATAATAAAAAGGAAACTGACAAGTTCCTACTTTCTACTCTTTTTTTGGAAGACAGGATCATGAGAACATTTATCAGTAGCCTTAACACACTGACATACAAGTTGCGTCTTTGTAGTAACATAATGAAAAGAAAGATACTTTATTATTCGTATCACCGTGCAAAGTAATTGACAAAGAAACGAACCAATCAAGATCCCTGTTCCGTTAAATGAAAGTCACCGACAAGAGAGAGAGAGAGAGAGAGAGAGAGAGAGAGAGAGAGAGAGAGAACCATTTAACGACATTAATGCACTACAATTTTATCATTTTATCTTGCTATCGAAAAATGAGAGAAAGAGAGAGGAGATAATTTGTGATTTGAGAGCTAAGTAATCCGATAATCCCATCACCGTCTTCGTTACTTGACTTACATTGAGAGAGAGAGAGAGAGAGAGAGAGAGAGAGAGAGAGAGAGAGAGAATCATTAAAAGAGGGTAAACAATAATGAATACAAACTTCTTTACGTTCATTGATCGTCCCCTCACTTACTTTAAGAGAGAGAGAGAGAGAGAGAGAATATCATTAAAAGGATATGCGATATGCCAGTTGAAATTGTACCCATAATCATAGGAACACTGTGATCCTAGAAACGGTGCGCATAGTAAGGAAAGTGATGGACTCGTAAGGAGGCAACAGAGGAGCTTCGTCCGGCAACCAGGTATTCAACCCAATTGAAGGGGAAGAATTGAAGTCAGGTACTTGGAGGTCGTCATCCAGCAACTGATCACCACAACGACAGTAATCAACAGCCTGAGATTGGAGCTACAGAGGCAAAAAGGAAGAAATGGACAAGAGAAGAAAATAAGGAAATATGGAGATGCTACATCAGAAGCAACGACGACGAGAGGATATAGAAGAAGATTGGTCAACATCTGGAATGAGAGGAATAACACCCCCCAAACAGAGCAGAGGCTGGCAGACCAAGTAAGAAACATAAAGAAAAAGAACTGGCTCTCCCCAACAGAAAGAGAAGAACTGGAAAGGGAAATGTCGCACGACAACGAATTACACGAAGACGAACTGAGAGACGATGCCACAGAAGACGACAGGGAGGATGAGGTATCAAACAACGACACACGAAGAAACACCGACGAAGTAACAGAGAGGACGGAATGGGTAGAAAAGATTAGACAATGGATGGAGCCAGATACAGAGAGAACAAAGATCCCCTCCATGAAAGCCTACAACACCAAGAAATTAAGGGAGAAAACAAGTGAGGTCAATGAAATAATGGGCATAATACACACCACCAGTATCACAGAAACAAATAACTTGACATATGCAGGAGCAAGATTAGTAGCAGAACTGATGGGGATTCGAACACCAACACCATCAGCACAACCAACCCGACAGAAACCAAAAACAGCAACCTCCTTGGAAAAGGCGCCAGGAAAAGCAAATCATGGTGATGAGATCTGACTTGAGTAAACTGAAAGAGATGGCAGAAAAAAGGCTAAGAAGCAAGAAAACAAGGGAGGAACACAACGAGAAATACAAAGTACAAGAGAGGGGATTAAACAACACAATAGAAGATGTAAAACAGAGACTTAAGGACAAAGCACATAAGATCCAACGGTACATGAACAGGAATAAGGGATACCAACAGAACAAACTATTCGGAACCAACCAGAAAAGACTATACAGCCAACTAAGTGGGGAAGACAACCACCAAGAAATTCCTGAAGCCGAACCAAGTAAGAGACTCTGGGAAAACATATGGAGTAATGCGGTATCACACAATAAACATGCAACATGGCTCCAGGAAGTCAAGGAAGAAGAAACAGGGAGAATAAAACAAAGATTCACAGAGATCACGACAGACACAGTCAGACACCAACTAAAGAAAATGCCAAACTGGAAAGCCCCAGATCCCGATGAAGTCCATGGATACTGGCTCAAAAACTTCAAGGCCCTACACCCACGAATAGCAGAACAACTCCAGCATTGTATCTCAAATCACCAAGCACCCAAATGGATGACCACAGGAAGAACATCCTTAGTACAAAAAGACAAGAGTAAGGGAAATATAGCCAGTAACTACAGGCCTATCACCTGCCTACCAATAATGTGGAAGTTACTAACAGGTATCATCAGTGAAAGGCTATACAACTACCTAGAGGAGACAAACACCATCCCCCACCAACAGAAAGGCTGCAGAAGGAAGTGTAGGGGCACAAAAGACCAGCTCCTGATAGACAAAATGGTAATGAAGAACAGTAGGAGAAGGAAAACCAACCTAAGCATGGCATGGATAGACTATAACAGCGTTTCCCAACCTGGGATGCTAGCACCCCCTGGGGGTGCTGAAATCAATTATTGGGGGTGCTGGGAAGCGATACACACATGACGGTAAAATATCATTTCCTAGCAAGGCGTGACCAGTTCTGCAGTACACGTTCGGTACTTGTTTGTATCTGACATGAGAGCGGCGAGACTGGGACCAGTGGCAGCCAGACAGTAGCACTGTAGTTGTTCAGTAGCAGTGCAACAGGGCAGTACAGCTCCTACATATTTGAGTTTTGTCGGCATATCTAAGACTATCTTTGATTTCCAGTAATACTGGTATGTCCATTGGAAAGTATTCTCTCTCTCTCTCTCTCTCTCTCTCTCTCTCTCTCTCTCTCTTTCTCCAATGTGTCGCTTCATATTATTATCTGTAAAAGAAGTGATGACGTTTTTCAATACTGAAGTATTGAAAGACTAAAATCTTGGAACCCTGGTATCAGAGGCGAGTGGCTTCGTAGCACGTGGGTAGGCTATGTTTTGAATCAGTGTGCATGTTGTCATTTCGCTTATTATTTTTCCTGAATTAGATATATTACAGTTAACTGGTTGTTTTATGTTGATTCTTTATCTGAAATTAATATGTCGACCTTTTCCGTGATAGTTTCTGGTCAAAAATAAGAAGTATAAGTGTGCAAGAATTGAATAATAATAATAATAATAAATCGAAGTTAGCCATCAGTATGTAGGGTACACACACACACACGTTTACTCTTTACAAGTTTTCAATGTATACACACATTTGGAACATACACACCACATGCAAGGTTTCAATTTTAGGTAAAAATACCTTAAAATAGAGTAATCAGATCTACTTTCACTAGTTTAGGCCAATAAGCAGTCTCTTTTAGGGTTGCCATATCTGAACAGTCAAAATACCTCAACTTGTCCATACAAGGCATGTTTGCTAATAATATTGATTGTACAGAGAAGGTAGAAGCCTTCAAGAAGAATATATCACTGTGGAAGCGTCGAATCCAGGAAGGAAATGTGGGAAGCTTTCCTATCCTGGATGAAAAACATGGAGACAAGACAATCCAGCCAATGCTTGTAGAAAATATTGTTGCTCACCTCTCACTCCCAGAGACCACTATGGCACAATACTTTCCCATGGATCATTCATTTCCAGATTGGATACAGCAGCCCTTCTTGGCAGATATGTATGATGATGATAACCTAAAGGAGGAGCTTATTGATCTGCAGGTGAACCAGGGTTGTTAAACAAAATTTCGCACACTACCGCTGTCAGGTTTCTGGTGTGATCAGTTGGTAGCATACCCTGGATTAGCAAAGGCAGCGCTGGAAATGATCATCCCATTTCCAACTACCTACCTCTGTGAAAAGGCTTTCTCCACCATGCTCCAAATCAAAACAACTGCCCGGAACCGACTTCAAATTGGGTTGCTTCATGATATGAGGGTGGTAGTTGCATATAAGCAACAGCAAAAATCCCATTGATGTATGTACAGTATGATTGATTACCCAGTTGTACATATTTAAATCCATGCAATTTCATTTTTTCTCATTTTATTTATTTCTTTTATAGACAATATTGGTATTTTGTGTTAGTTTTAAGGAATGAACAAAATATAATTGATCAAGCAGTACACTTCACATTCCTTTATCCTTCTAGTTACCTAGTAATAAGATATTAATAATTAAGATAATTAGGGGGTGCTGGACTGCTTAGACATGACAACAGGGGTGCTAGGGTTGGAAAAGGTTGGGAAACACTGGACTATAAGAAAGCCTTCGACATGATACCACACACATGGCTAATAGAATGCCTGAAAATATATGGGGCAGAGGAAAGTACCATCAGCTTCCTCAAAAATACAATGCGCAACTGGAATACAATACTTACAAGCTCTGGAATAAGACTAGCAGAGGTTAATATCCAGGAGGGAGGGATCTTCCAGGGCGACTCACTGTCCCCACTACTCTTCGTAGTAGTAGCCATGATTCCCATGACAAAAGTACTACAGAAGATGGATGCCGGGTACCAACTCAAGAAAAGAGGCAACAGAATCAACCATCTGATGTTCATGGACGACATCAAGCTGTATGGTAAGAGCATCAAGGAAATAGATACCCTAATCCAGACTGTAAGGATTGTATCTGGGGACATCAGGATGGAGTTTGGAATAGAAAAATGCGCCTTAGTCAACATACAAAAAGGCAAAGTAACGAGAACTGAAGGGATAAAGCTACCAGATGGGAGCAACATCAAACACATAGATGAGACAGGATACAAATACCTGGGAATAATGGAAGGAGGAGATATAATACACCAAGAGATGAAGGACACGATCAGGAAAGAATATATGCAGAGACTCAAGGCGATACTCAAGTCAAAACTCAACGCCGGAAATATGATAAAAGCCATAAACACATGGGCAGTGCCAGTAATCAGATACAGCGCAGGAATAGTCGAATGGACGAAGGCAGAACTTCGCAGCATAGATCAGAAAACCAGGAAACATATGACAATACACAAAGCACTACACCCAAGAGCAAATACGGACAGACTATACATAACACGAAAGGAAGGAGGGAGAGGACTACTAAGTATAGAGGACTGCGTCAACATCGAGAACAGCACTGGGGCAATATCTGAAAACCAGTGAAGACGAGTGGCTCAAGTGTGTATGGGAAGAAGGACTGATAAAAGTAGACGGAGACCCACAAATATACATAGACAGGAGAATTACAAACAGAACAGAGGACTGGCACAACAAACCAATGCACGGACAATACATGAGACAGACTAAAGAACTGGCCAGCGATGACACATGGCAATGGTTACAAAGGGGAGAGCTCAAGAAGGAAACCGAAGGAATGATAACAGCGGCACAAGATCAGGCCCTAAGAACCAGATATATCCAAAGAACGATAGATGGCAATAACATCTCACCCATATGCAGGAAGTGCAATACGAAAAATGAAACCATAAACCACATAGCAAGCGAATGCCCGGCACTTGCACAGAACCAGTACAAAAAGAGTCATGATTCAGTGGCAAAAGCTCTCCACTGGAGCCTGTGCAAGAAACATCTGCTACCTTGCGATAATAAGTGGTACAAGCACCAACCTGAAGGAGTGATAGAAAACGATCAGGCAAAGATCCTCTGGGACTATGGTATCAGAACAGATAGGGTGATACGTGCAAATAGACCAGACGTGACGTTGATTGACAAAATCAAGAAGAAAGTATCACTCATTGATGTCGCAATACCATGGGACACCAGAGTTGAAATAAAGAAAGGGAAAAAATGGATAAGTATCAAGACCTGCAAATAGAAATAAAGATATGGGATATGCCAGTAGAAATTGTACCCATAATCATAGGAACACTAGGCACGATCCCAAGATCCCTGAAAAGGAATCTGGAAAAACTAGAGGCCGAAGTAGCTCCAGGACTCATTCAAAAGAGTGTGATCCTAGAAACGGCGCACATAGTAAGAAGAGTGATGAACTCCTAAGGAGGCAGGATGCAACCCGGAACCCCACACTATAAATACCACCCAGTCGAATTGGAGGACTGATAAACCAAAAAAAAAAAATAATAATAATAATAATAATAATAATAATAATTTATTGAATTTAATTGCTGCTACAATGTCATTCAGCTTAAAGTAATGGCATTGTAGCAGCAAATGAATTCAATAAAATAATACTTAAATGAAGGCTTACTACCAACAGATAATAATAATAATAATGTTAATAATAATAATAATAATAATAATAATAATAATAATAATAATAATAATAATAATAATAATAATAATAATAATAATAATAAACAAAGATCCTCTGGGACTATGGTATCAGAACGGATAGGGTGATACGTGCAAACAGACCAGACGTGACGTTGATTGACAAAGTCAAGAAGAAAGTATCACTCATCGATGTCGCAATACCATGGGACACCAGAGTTGAAGAGAGAGAGGGAAAAAAATGGATAAGTATCAAGATCTGAAAATAGAAACTAAGAAGGATATGGGATATGCCAGTGGAAATCGTACCCATAATCATAGGAGCACTAGGCACGATCCCAAGATCCCTGAAAAGGAATCTAGAAAAACTAGAGGCTGAAGTAGCTCCGGGCCTCATGCAGAAGAGTGTGATCCTAGAAACGGCACACATAGTAAGAAAAGTGATGGACTCCTAAGGAGGCAGGATGCAACCCGGAACCCCACACTATAAATACCACCCAGTCGAATTGGAACACTGTGATAGAGCAAAAAAAAAAAAATAATAATAATAATAGAATAATAATAATAATAATAATAATAATAATAATAAAATAATAATAATAATAATAATAATAATAATCGGTTAAAAAGAATGACAACATCAGTGGAAATAATTTTGTATAAGTTGTTTTCAGTTCTTCTTACAAATGTATTTTCTTCTGGGCTGAAATTTGCTAAGAGCTGGCTGATATGCATAACCTAGTTAAGGAAAGTAATTGTTCTATTTAAAGCGACTTGATTTTGCTTTGAGAAAGTTAAATGTGGCATGTGATGCCCGTAGAGTTGCAGGTCCCAGTGACTTCGTAATTCTAGGGTGGTTTCTTCTTCGTGGTTTCTAAGGGCGTAGCAGATATCCAAAGTTCCCAACCGTATCGTCGGTTCATTCCCAAGGATAGGTGGGTTCGCTGTGGTCGGAATGGGGTCGTCAGCCCGTATTTATAGGGTCTCAAGTGGTCGATGATGTGAGACGAATTTTGATAGGGCGCCAGTCGTTTTAACCGAACATGCTTGAAAGATGGTCTATTCCCTTGAAATCATGCGGTACACTGTAAGCATTAATCAAGGTTCTTTGCTGCGTTCCTTCGGCCCCTAGCTGCAAACACTTTCGTTCCTTTTACTGTACATCGTTTTATATTATCTTTCTTCCATCTTACCTTCCACCCTCTCTTAACACTTGATTCATAGTGCAACTGCTTTGCGGTTTTCCTCCTGTTACACCTTCCAATCCTTTTACTGTCAATCTCCGTTTAGCGCTGAATGGCCTTAGTTGCCCCAGTGCTTGGTATTATGCCTAAAACCTGTAAATTAATCAATCAATTACGCCCTTGAAATAATAATGCTATTCATAATCGTCAAATTATTACAATAATAATAACAATACCATATTTCCGAAGGAAAAATAGATTTATCAAGTTCTACATAAGAAACCGCCAAAGAAGCAGAACCCCAGTCACGTCTTTTCTCCCCACAAGCGTCTGTTCTTATTCCCTCAATATTAAACCTCAAGGTCAATGATCAAACGCTTTAAAGATATATTATCGTCGCAATGATCAGTTCTATTACCATCCTTTGCACTTTACCAATCCCGGGTGCTAACTGTTGTCCCGTGAGAGCATCGAGGCATTTCCCATTAAAGATTTCTCCACTCCAGAGCTGATCTGAATCTGTCTCCCAAACCAATAGCAAATGAATGTGGGAATTGAATCGTTTCCCCCACGAAGCCCCAAAGGCGTCTCTTGTCCTCCCTGATTTATGGCAACAATACACGGAAACACTTTGCTTGGCCGGGGGACTTCGCAAAAGCACCACAGAAAGTTTTAATTGCTTTCGACAACCGAAGACAAAACACGATGAAGAAGAAGAAGAAGAAGAAGAAGAAGAAGAAGAAGAAGAAGCGTTATAACAGAGTTGCCAATTTCTGTGTGTGTGTGTGTGTGTGTGTGTGTGTGTGTGTGTGTGTGTGAAATGTTTCTCGCTTCAGCTACCTAAATGAAGATTTTCATTGTCCTCTTTAACAAAAACAACGATTTTCACTTTTTAATTTTTGGCGTTTTCCTAATATGAAAGCCGCACTTTTCGGAACTAGGGAGTAATTCTTTATACTTTATAATTTTGTGCTTTGTCATCAAGTCCCCTTATCGTTATAAAAACATTACAGGCAACATTAGAAGTCCTGAGTCTTGCTCTGGTGAACTCCTGGTATTATCGAAACAAAATGATTAATCTGTTGCCTATTATAACGTTTTTTAACGTTAAGAAAGACCAGAGAACACGTTTGATTTTCAAGTCATATCGAATACTAAAACCAAAATTAACAATGGCTACGCGCTTAAATGTCCCACATGAAATATATTGTTATTATGAACGCAACGGAACATCAGATATCAGTTCATTTCTAGCAAGATTATTTGAAAAATTTTTAGTGATCTGTAAAAGAAAACTTGTGAGATGGCTTTGTCGGTCCGCCCTCAGATTTTAAAAACTACTGCGGCTAGAGGGCTGCAAATTGGTATGTTGTCCATCCGACCCATAATAATCAATCATAACAAATTGCAATTCTCTAGCCTCAGTAGTTATTGTTATGTTTAAGGTTAAAGTTAGCCCTAATTAGTCATAACCATTGCGCTGGCAACGCTAGACCACAGGCCACCAGCGGGTCGGCGCTGAAAAGATTCATGGCCCGCGGCTCACACAGCATTATACACTATACAGAAAACTAGAAGAAAGTTCGACGCACTTTTGTACAAGATTTTCTTTTCTTTTTTAAGTGCATGATCACTTGTGTTTATATTCGAGACGATTAGGGGAGTTCGTGTGAAAGGAAGCATCTTTGAAAGTCACCTGCTCTGATTACCCAGCTAATTAAGGTGTGGCATAAGTGCGATTGTGCAGTGCGATACCGACGCAAGAAGTGGGTATCTGAGAGAAAACTACGTAGTTGGTGAACATTAAGTGCTATCAGGTTAAGAGAATCAAGAGGATTTTTAGAGTTCTTCTGGGTAATAGAATTGCAAGTGATAGGTGTCTGAAGGGGAAGTTAGAGCATTGGTAGGTGTGAAGTGCTTTCAGGAAATGAGGAAGAGACTGAACTTGAACTTAGTGCTAGGAATACTTTATCGTTGACAAAGAGAATCCATAAGCATTACTAGGAAGAAGGGATGGCAATAAAACGAATATCTGAGGGCAAGTTAGCGCATAGTCATTGCAAAAGGAACACACAGCAATGTTCTTTATTGCGAAATGTTGAGATTTCCATCAAAGTCTATTTTCAATAATTAAAATGGAAAACTGTTTTCATCAACTTATAGCAAATATCTTAGTTTTGAATACATCATCATTCAGTTACCATTGATGTTTGGTGCTCACTGAATTTAATTAATGAAATGGTAATTGTAAGTGATTAACCTTATCTTAATAATTATTCCTCCAATAATTCCGGGCTTCCTTGTTCCTGTAATTATCAATGGTGCTTACACTTTCATAGGAAACGAAAAAATAGAATTTGTTGTAAATCATCTACATAAATTTCCGGCAGATGGAGAAATTGTCAAAAGCTAAACCACATCTGAAGATAATTAACATATAAAAATGAACAAATAAATAACAAAAACTAATATATAGAAAAGATCATCCTTGAGAACCATGACAAGATAATTCAATGGACGACGGGAAATATAAATAAAAGTAGTATAGCCTCTGCTTGTTGAGTGCAAAACCATCCCCCCACCCAACCCCCCATCCAAACCTCCACCCTCCATTTCCAGCCTCGATTTCACATTGAGGTTTCACTGTTGGATAATCAGTGGTCTCGAGGGTCATTTCGAATGAACATTAATTACCCTTAACGTCCATATCAAAACTTTTGAATTCTGAGGCTCATTTTACACGGTAGGATGATTTCTTATTTTAAAAATAAATATTCTATAAATACTCGTATATCTATATCTATCTATATATAAATATATATATATATATATATATATATATATATATATATATATATATATATATATATATATATATATATATATATATATATATATATATATACATACATATATATTACTTTCTTATGAAACCTTCAAACCACCATCAGTGAGGGAGCGGTAGCTTGGATAAACAATCATTCGCGCTCTCTGTCTCTCGACCAGGTCTATTGGAAACGACCCAAAAACACCTGGCGATTAATTAATCGGGACAAAAGCTTCCGGGTCGTCCAATTATGGTGGGATCATAGATTCCATCGATCTTCCATTGAGATCTAGACCTTGTCCTTGGTCTGTTAATCATCCTTGCGGAGGATTATCTCGATCTAATCCCTCCTGAGGTAATTAATCCTCCGGAGATTATATCCGCGGCTCCTTTGGTTCCTTTGTTTTCTCTGATTAACCATAACAACCCAGGTAGAGGTGGGTGATAGCGGAGGTTTGTGCAGATGCAGAGGAAGTTTGGGTCACTTTCCAATTCGGATGTGATGTAGCCATATCCACCACAGCGTTTGCGGAAGGTTACCCGCTATGTTGATTAGTGCTTAGCGCGGTTAGGTTATAATAATGATAATGATGATAACAATAATATTTTGTTAAAAATAATGGCAGCTTTGAACGAATTAATTTTATGCTGTTACTTCTGTGTAATAATAATAATAATAATAATAATAATAATAATAATAATAATAATAATAATAATAATTAATAATAATAATAATAATGGCGGCGCCTTCCACTAGTCTTCTTGTTTGGACATTGTTATTTTTAAAAATTATGTTAGATCCATCCCAATTCGGTCTATGGTTGTTCTTAAAAGCATGGGAGACTATTGCATTGTTCTGTGCATGAAGTGCATATGCTCGTTTGTGTTCCCTTAATCGGGTCGGTAATCCTCTTCCACTTTCCCCAAAATATTTTTTCCTTACAGTCATGACAGGGGATTTCCGTAAACTCCCGGAATGTAGTATTCTTATCGTTATTGTTGTTTCTAATTAGTTTATGGCTAATGATTTTTGGGTATTTAAAAACTATTTTGGTATCTTTCTGGCTACTGTTAACGTAATTACATAATTTGTCGAGGTTGGGATTAAATGGGAGGGGTAAGAATCTGTTGGGTTTTTCCTTGGGGTTGTTAACAGGACGATAAAATGCTTTCTTAGCTCGTGAAATGGCTTTTTCAATAAAATGATCGGGGTATCTTAGTCCTCTGAAAGTTGATCGTATGTGCTGAATTTCTCCATCGACAAACTCCGGGTCGCATATTTTAAAAGCACGTAGGGCAAAGTTCATTACTACATTGCTCTTAATGTTATTGGCATGGAATGAATAAAAATGTATGTAACTTTCTGAGTTGGTTGTTTTGCGATACACCGAGAATTGAAATTTATAATTATTGTGATCTCTAATGACTAGTACGTCCAAAAAAGGTAGCTTATAATCTACTTCTCCCTCTATTGTAAATTTTATGGAGGGGAGAATACTGTTGGGTATTTCTAATAATCTGTTTAAGTTCTGATCGTTTCTTCGGATGACAACGAATATGTCGTCTACATACCTAACCCAGAGCAATGGTTTTAATGTATCATCACACCTGTTTAAGATTTCCCTTTCAACAAACTCCATACATAGATTTGCAAGTACGGGGGACAAGGGGGAACCCATAGCTACACCTTCCTTTTGGGCAAATCCTTGGTTATTGAATTGGAACACTGTTGAGGTTACGCATAATTTAATAAGTGCAAAGAATGGGTCTACTGGAATAGGAAAACTAATGTTGCCAAGATCATGTTCTTCTTTTAGATTAGTTAGTACATAGTCTAAGGGGACATTTGTAAACAAAGCCGTAACATCAAGGCTGGCCATACTGCCGTCAACACTACCTAACTCCCTAACGCGCTGGATGAATTTTTAAAAATAACAATGTCCAAACAAGAAGACTAGTGGAAGGCGCCGCCATTAACTTAGGAGAAGCTTTTTACGGTAACAAGTCGTTCGTTGGGGAAGACCCATTAGTCAATTTTTGCATTCTTAAAAACTTTGTTAAAAATTTTAATCTTAAGACTAGCTCTGTTTTTTCTCCGCCTGATGCTGCCCCCTCTTCTGCTCTCCTCCCTCAGACAGATTACAACACGGGGGACGTGACGTCCAGCATTGTTGCAGCCGCATCGCCAAGGGAACCCCGTGCAGCATCATCACAGCCCACAAGACGTTCCAGCAGAATAACCAGCAAGAATTCGAACAACAACAACGGAATCACCTAGTTGGGCTGTTGAGCGCTTCCTTCATTTGCGTTCGTCATGGTGGAATAATTGTCCTATTCAGAAGTTTACTTCGACAGATTTTTAAATCCATAATGTTCACTTGGCTGAGGATGAACCTGGTGCAGGGTTCGAAAGCTCTTATTATTAAAGACTTTATATACTTCACATGCGATATTATTGTGGACCTGCAATCATCAATAATAATAATAATAATAATAATAATAATAATAATAATAATAATAATAATAATAATAATAATAATAATAATAATATATTTTGTTGAAAATAATGGCACCTTGAACGAATTAATCTTATGCTGTTACTTAACTGTATAATAATAATAATAATAATAATAATAATAATAAATAATAATAATAATAATAATATTTTGTAGAAAACAATGACAGCTTTGAACGAATTAATCTTATGCAATTACTTCTCTATATAATAATAATAATAATAATAATAATAATAATAATAATAATAATAATAATAATAATAATAATAATCAATAATTTTGTTGAAAAATAATTGTGGCAGCTCTGAACGAATTAATCTTATTCAGTTACTTCTGTATATAATAATAATAATAAATAATAATAATAATAATAATAATAATAATAATAATAATAATAATAATTATAATAATATTTTGTTGAAAATAATGGCAGCTCTGAACGAATTAATCTTATTCAGTTACTTCTGTATAATATAATAATAATAATAATAATAATAATAATAATAATAATAATAATAATAATAATAATAATAATAATAATATACAATAATAAGAATAATAATAATAATAATAATATTTTGTTGAAAATAATGGCAGCTTTCAACAAATTAATCTTATACAGGGTCTGTTCAATTACTTCTGATAATTCGTTTTTCTGACTTAGCGAGGTTGTTGAGTAGGAATCCAAGATTTATATTTGTCAACCTTTGGTTTATTTGTCATTCGTTGGTTACAATATGTCACCAAAATAATTTATTCTATTTTGTTTTTATTTTCTCTTGACATGTGTGTATTGCTGAGTCAGGTAAACAAATTATCAGAGGAATTGGAAATAAACCTACAAATCTTACTATAATGGACATAATGTCTGTCCATCCGTCTGTCATTCAATCACAGCCAAACGGCTGGTCCGATGAGCATGAAACTTGGCAGGATTATGGTGGGGACCCCGAATTTGGTTTATAATGGGGTTTCATCCTACTTTTCCTCCCTCCAACCCCTCCAAAGGGGGTGTGGATAGGAAGAGATTCCCTGAAACGAGGCTGGTTATGCCCGTAGACTTAGTCACTTCATGAATTTATCATACATAATTACTGTATACATATGTTTGCTAGTAATAATAATAATAATATTTTGTTGAAAATAATGGCAGGTCTGAACGAATTAATCTTATTCAGTTACTTCTGTATAATAATAATAATAATAATAATAATAATAATAATAATAATAATAATAATAATAATAATAATAATAATAATAATAATATTTTGTTGAAAATAATGCTCTTCTTTTTCAGCAGAGCTAAAGGCCATTTATATCATAGCTAACGATATTTTTCTGAATATTTATACAAATACTTGAAACTGAAAGAGGTGTGAAACTTGAAAATGGTTGCGCAAGAGCGCGAATGAGTGATGAACTCTCATTCATATCTTAAAACAAACCCTGAATACTAAATTAATAAATTCATTTACTGAAGAATCTAATCTTGACATGGAGAAACTATTACATTTTTTCCCCTGATGAATAATGAAATCTCTCTGATTAAGTTGACGAAATGTCCTGGGAGTTGAAGAGAGAGAGAGAGAGAGGAGAGAGAGAGAGAGAGAGAGAGAGAGAGAGAGGAGAATCCTGAACAGAAACGTGTTTTAAGTGAAAACACTTTCTTAAATATTTCTTTTTTCCAGCATCTCTAAAGCTGAAATTGGCGTCATGTGAAAACACCTCAGCTCCCAGATGCAAAAATTAGTGCTCTTCCCTTTGCGCTCTCTCCTAATCATCATCTTCTTCTTCTTTCTATCACATCCTACTCCCTTCTCTTGACACCGAATGTCAGTTAGAGCGAAGTTCCCCCCCCCCCCCTCTACCTTTTTTTTTTTTTTTTAATCTCAGTTGCACATTCTCACCTTCTGTCGTTAGTTCTGCGCCTGAGGGAGTTTTCCTCCCGAGTCGTGTGGTGCTCTGTGTATCTTCCCTGCCTGATTGGGACGTCGAGTTAAAGGGAATATTTTTTGTTGTTTTCATAGTACACATACACACACACGTGATATAAATATATATATATATATATATATATATATATATATATATATATATATATATATATATATATATATATATGTGTGTGTATATATTTCTGTGTGTGTTTCAGTAAAGTCAAATATCTTAATAAGTCATGATGTCCCTTTTGTTGGGTGAAACGATAAAACGTAGGAAATACATTGAAATACTGATATACGATCACTCTTGTGGAGAAAAGAGAGAGAGAGAGAGAGAGAGAGAGAGATTGAGAGAGAGAGAGTTACACAACGCAGAATCAATGTTAGGCCTTCAATTCCCATGAACTACTTTTCTGAACTGACAGTATTTCAAACATTCCGTCTGCTTTATTTGAAGCAGTAATGTGGGTCAACTGCTCGCCAGCCCTCCGCCACCTCACACACACACAGACACATGAAATTTAGTGTCTAGAGGATGAATCAAACTGGAAGAGTTTATGTTGACGGTGAATTGGAGAGGATGGCCAGCACTGGAGTATTTCAGTTCCCTGAAAATAGTCCTCTACAACCAGGAACAAAATTGGTAGTAGACTGGATTTATATTTTTAGGGGGTATGGGCATAGTTGCCTAAGTCCTAACAAAAAGATTTGGACTGAAGATGAACCCAGGGAAGGGTTAGAAAGCTTCCTGTAAAGTCTTCAAAATTATACACGGACTTTTTAAACTTTGTATCATTGTGGACCCTTTAGAAAAAAAAAAAATCAATACTGGACTCCTCTTATTAGGTAAGGAGGGTGATTAGAAGTCACAGAAGCCTGTAAAATGTTCCAAGATTCACACTTTGAAAGTCAAAGATGCCAGTGATTGGTCAGGTTGGTGAAACTGTGATTTAAGAAGAAAGGACGTTGCTGAAATGTTGACCTGGTCAGTGATTGAATGGGTGCCCACCAAATAACACCAAACACTGTCGACACGTGAGAACCTTGAGCATCCATTGGGCTTGACGAGGGGCAAGCAATGTCACCTACCAAGATCTAATGAAAGCCTGAGGAGTCATACTTGGTAGCCATGTATATATATATGTGTGTGTGTGTGCGTACGTGTGTGTGTTAGTGTATGTTTCGTGTGTATTTTGTGTGCATTTAATTCTCCAGTCTATTAATCCACACGTCAAGCCATATAAACAAAAACTTCATCTAACCCAATTTTAAGCTTTTGCTGTTCCAGAAAAGCTACAGCCATGAAATCCCCAACTTTCGTTGGTATAAATGAAGCAAAAAAAGCCGCGCCACGATCACCAATACCTATGCTTCAACGACATAAAATTCGTATAAAAAAAAAAAAATTCAATAAAACAACGCACGACCTACCATGTCTCCCCATTACGTCAGCACAGCAGACACGAAACTACGTCATCAATAGACAAAGTGACGCTTCTCCTGACAGCGGAGTGAGTTACCTTCATAGATACAGAGCTTCCCCTCCAATGCTACGAGAGTCCCAGCTCATAATTAATCTTCGCGAGACCCTCCCTTGGACACACGCATTTTGACAACATTATAAATGATGTCATATATATTGGGTGTCACAGTCTGATATCAATGACGTGCTCTGTTAAGAATGTCGATCTTGGGAAGAACAATGCGATTGTTGTGACAGAAAATGGGAGTGTCTCAGAATATTTCATAAATCTGCCACAGGGAAAAGGCCTTCTCTCAGGAAGGGGGTTAGGTATGGTATAGTCTTGCTAGTTCGGCCTTTGTAAAATATGAACTGGAACGCACTTTGTTTAAATGTGCGTTCTCGTGATGTATACGATACTACTCTTACAGCGTCCACAAAATATTTTCTATTTTTTACTCATTATTTAGTTACGACCCAATTTCCTTTGCCATTGTGCGGTCTGAGCTCACTTTCCATTCGTGT
>NC_087219.1:1815907-1820907 GCF_015104395.2 Macrobrachium nipponense | reverse complement strand
AGTATTTTAAATGTTTCTGTAAGTTGTCCTCGTAATTGTCTGTCTACAGTTATAGTGGTGTGGAGGTTCGAGCGGCAGTAGACTCAAAAGGAGATACTGTCCTTACGATTTGCAGGCTGTGCATTTAACCTTTTCATGCCCTTGGCTTCATCCTGAAACTGATAATGAGATGCCTCTCTGTAATGTGATATGATGTTTCTTGGTGAGATAGACGTCGCTCCTGGGATGCTGCAGGCTTACATGTCCAACTGTGTTCGTATGCAACTTTCAAATAACCTGCTTCCATTACTGTTGTTAGTAAGGATCTACCTAACACGTTCGAACTTTATGAATATATTACTGGCCAAGGTGTCCAAACGTGTATACAGGTTGAAACAATTAATCCTTAATAATGCTTTACATGTAAGCAATATCGAGTAATCTAACAGCAAGTACTTCTATCTGCGAATGTTTATTTTAACTGCAAGCTCTGGCAGTTTCATTATTATCCAAAATAGTCAGGCAGACGCAAAATCCGAAAACGTCCTTGACTCTAGAACAGCCTCCCACTCGGTCGTCCAAAGTGACCTCATTAACTTTCAACGACATGAAGTTTGTCGTTCATTTCAGGGAGGAAGAAAAAATTGAAAGAATAATCATTTCCATAACTGGAGAGAGAGAGGAAAAAAAATACGGGTTCCTAAGAGAAGTCCTCTCGTAGGTCACTTTTTTATAAAAAAAAAATTTTTTACATTGTCGAAAAGAGGCTTTTTTACCGTAAGGGGTTTAAGCTGAAAAAGTAGATAAAAGTCCCTCAGGTGAAAAAATCTGCGATGAAATATTTGCCCCGAAATTATATCTTTTTCTAGCTATATAAGCCATGAATTTGGAAGTTCAGTACTAAAACTTATTTTCTGAAGATACGTTATGCATTATATATTTCGACAACGAGAGATTAAATTGAAAAATGTTAAACTTTCGCTTCAGAATATAGCAGAGGTTATTATAAAACCTGTTCCCTTTAGCTCAGAGGAGAATGGAACAAATTAAAAAATGGTATTTATGCCAATTTTTATCAAAGGGAGATAAGGAAGCTTATAGAAAAAGCAAAAGTTCATTATATCTGAAAAGACCTTATAAATATATAAAAACGTTTAGAATCTTATACATGCACAATGATTTGTTGATGACTGTAATCGGCTTTATATTGTTATATAAAAAGGAATATCCATTTTTATTTGAGAGGTTTTTTCTTCTATGCACTTTGCAGAGATGGGTAGGCGTCTTTGCTGTTTATTGAATAATAATAATAATAATAATAATAATAATAATAATAATAATATAATAATAATACTTTATTATAAAACCTGGGGGTTCTCTTCGCTAACTTTTATATGAGGACCGTGGAGGAACGGGTCTTCGCCAGGATGCAGCAACCCCGCAGATATGGACGTTATATTGACGACATCTTTGTGCAAGTCAACGCCGAGGATGAGGTAGAAGCCCTCCGTCAAGCATTTCAGCAGTGTAGTGTGCTGAATTACACAGTCGAACGCAGCTCCGACGATCGGCTCCCCTTCCTCGACGTCCTTGTAAGCAAGACGGTCTCCGTACTTCAGTCTACACAAAGAAAACCAATTTAGGACTTTGCCTCAACGGAGACAGCGAGTGCCCCGCCAGATTCAAAAGCACCACCGTCAGGGCCTTCGTCAGGAGGGCCCTCTCCCACTGCTCAACCTGGCAGGACACTCACCAGGAACTCGACCGCGCCTCCCAAGTACTTGTGAATAACGGGTACTCAAATAAATTAATCAGCAAGGAAGTCCGCACAGCCCTGGAGAAATGGTACGGTAGTGAGAGCCCGCAGCCCCGCCCCCAGGATAATATCAAGCTGTACTACAAAGCCTTCATGAGTTCCCATTACCGTGAAGAAGAGGACACCATTAAGAAAATTATTTCTGATAATGTATCCCCGACTGACGACACCAAGAATATCGACCTAATCATATATTACCAGAATCGGAGGACGCGCGATCTTATTATGAAAAAGAACTCCTCTCCACAGGTACGAGAACCCCTGAAGCAGACGCATGTAGTGTACCAGTATACATGCCCAGTCCGCGAATGCAGCGGCGTCTACGTAGGTATGACTACCCATGCGACTGTCGAAGACTCTCGTGCCACGCCAAGAGGGGGCTATAAAGAATCACGCCCGCACAAAACATCACGAGGCCATCTCCCGAGATGTCATCATAAAGAACACGAAGATCATCGGGAAGGCCCCTGATGCCCGTCGGTTGCGCCTGCTGGAGGCGCTACTCATCCAGCAAATAAAACCTACTCTGAATACGACGCAGGAAGAATTTCTCCTCCCTACGAGTATGAGAAGACCTGCCACCAACAATGACACCACCGATCATGACAACTCTATGGATGACAACGCCCCCGAACGAGGTACTCCTGCAGCCGATGGAAATCAAAGTAGCCGTGACGTCCCACAGCGTAGCGCAACGCCCATCAATGTTACAGCGCCGCTTAGGAGGTCCAGGCGGCTGCAGGATATGCTGCAACGCAACCATCGGCCCGAAGAAAGTGGCTTGAGACCTGGCTCAGGCAGCCAATGAAAACAAGGACTCACCGCCACCAGCCAGAATAGAGACAAGCATGGGCAGACCCCCTGCTGTCAACCACAGATATAAGGAGGACGGACACCGCCCCCCCCCCAACCAAGATCAGTCCACCCTCAGCTTCCCAGCCCGAGGATGTCTGGCAGCTCCAGACGAAAGCTCGCTTTAAGAAAGAGAGAGAGAGAGAGAGAGAGAAAATCGTTAATGACTTTGATGACTATGGTATCATAGTTTATCTGTAAAATTCAAATATATACACCTATTTTGACCCTGTATTTTACCATGACCTCTATAGGCGCTCTACTAGCCTGTTTAAGTAGCACTGAAAAAGCCGCTATTCGCAAAATAGAGAAGAATCTCTACAAGTGTAACGCTGCTGAAGTAGCCATTACTTTTAATAAAGTATGCTTGAGAGAGGGTCTGCTTCCTAAATAATAATAATAATAATAATAATAATGAGACGAATTTTCTCAATGTCGACAGTAGAATATCATTGAAGATCCACAAAAATATTCACTCCAATCCACTGCTGAATTTTTTTGTGGACCTTTGTTCAATAATAATAATAATAAAATAATAATAATAATAATATGACGAATATCGTATTTGAAAGCCGACGTACGTATTTTAAACGATTTATACCTACCATCGGATATATCCGCGGATGAGGGATACAATAGCCTAAATGTGCCTAAATATGAGAGAGATAGCAATAGAAACGCTGCCTTTGTGTCATCAATGTCTCCTGTTATATTTATGATGCTGCATCTGTAATGTGTGATGGCATATAATGCGAAGTATAATGGAATAAAGTGGGACTGGGCTCGTCGCTTCTATTGGAGGGTAAACGGCTTCATAAACTATAAATTTACGAATATATGGCTTCATGCGCCTTTCTTATTTCACTGTTATTAAAAACAGGATTCGTTGTGACATTCCTAAACGAGGCTATTAACGTTTATTAAATTGCAACTATTAAAAGTTTTTCTGGTGCATAGAGAGGTTCATGAGGTCAATATAACTTTTTTTTATTCATTAATACGATATAGTAAGCTTTTCATGATGAAATGTCTTTACGGTAGCTTTGGTAACATTTGTATTGTAAAGATTTATATATACTAGCAAACATATACATATATACAGAAATTATGTATGAAAACTCGTAAAATAACGAGGTCTACAGGCATAACCCGCCTCGTTTCACGGGCAGAACCAGCTCCGTTTCAGGGAATCCCTTTTCATATCCACCCTCTTCGGAGGCCGGGAAGTTAGGATGAAACCCCATTATAAACAATCATATGGGCCCCCACTATAACCTTGCCAAGTTTCATGCCCACCGGACCAGCCGTTTGGCCATGTTTGAATGACAGATAGGCGGACAAACATTACACCCATTATAGTTAGATATATATATATATACATATATAATATATATATATATCTATATATATATATATATATATATTAATATGAGGAACAGGATGACCAAAAAACCTAACCAGGACTCGAGTGTCGTATTTACACTGGACCTAAATCTTATATAAAACAAGATTTTTGTTGGTAAGAATTCCGTTCGGTCACTTTCTCGAATACACTCTTGTTTGAATGAGTAATAAACCAAGTATTTTGTCACAATTTTGTCTAATCTCACAAACCTTTCTTCACTTTATACCATGTTTTCTTTGACATTTCCTGAGGCAGATATCCACCAGTACTAAACTCAGAAGTGGCGGGGGAATGCTTTAGACGCCATCTCATTCTCGGTTTCTGCACCACAAAAGAATAATACTGCCAGATCAGTGGCCAACTTGTCACTGAAAGCCTGACGATGTTCGTTGCCTGTGAGATGTGTGATACAAGAAATGCCGAGGAAGATGGAACATTAGCATTTTAGAAGCCAGTGATAGGGACAGATGGAACTGGTGAGCCATTGATTTCCTTGTATGTTTCAAGTTTAGACACCGAGGATGGGAGGGTGTTTAAAAATTCCTTTCCGACGTGAAAGTTTGCTAATAATAAATTGATCTGTCTCGGGATATGTTAAAGAAAACATGACAAAGATGAATAAAGGTTTGTGAGAGTGTCTCTCTGCACGAGAGAGAGAGAGAGAGAGAGAGAGAGAGAGAGAGAGAGAGAGAGAGAGTGAAAACAACGTCCTCAAACAAAGAGACCAAGAGTCGAATGAAAGGTAACATCGCGTTTTCCCTGATGGAAAATCCTCCCAAACCCCTGAGAGAATCTCAGAGAATAAATTAATGTACAGAAGAATCCTCCAATTGAGGAACTTTTACATTTTCCCGCGGAGAATAATGAGACTTCTCTAATTAGCTCGACAAAAAAAAAGTTAGCGGAGACGTGTCTGTGCGGGCCAGAAATTCTTGCATAATTTCGAGG
>NC_087219.1:1783407-1803407 GCF_015104395.2 Macrobrachium nipponense | reverse complement strand
ATTGGGATGTTTTTAGTAAACAATAGTATTGTAAACTAGATAGATGGATATATACATATATACTATATATATACATATATATATATATATATATATATATATATATATATAATATATATATCCTACTCGTGGTCAGGTCGGCAACGTGACCTCTTGGTGATTATGGGACTTGGGTTCGTTTCCCTGTACCGGACATCACATTTTCTTCAAAAATATTTCTTTGAACTTGGATCATCAGGTTTTGTAGTGAAAAGCGTATCCAGAAAAGAGCAAATAATTCAAGAAGTTAAGAGGGCATTGTGGCTATTACAGTTGCATATGTATCTGGTAAAAAAGGGACAAGATAGAGACCAGTGGGTTTTACACACATATATATGTATTTTTTCTTTTATTTGAGCTATAAATGTTCTTTAATATCTAATTCGCTCTATCTCGGAATTAATATATTTTCATGTATGTAAACCGAAAGGGAATTTTTTTTTATAATAATTTCGTCCTCTCGTGGGTTCGAACCACCGCCCAGCAGACAGAGAAGAAATCAGGTCTTCAGTGACGTTAGCCGAATCGATAACATCACTGAAGTCCTGATTTCTTCTCTGCCCACTGGGCGGTGGTTCGAACCCACCGAGAGGACGAAATTATTATCAACTAAAAAATTCCCCTTAGTTAACATATATGAAAATATATTAATTCCGAGGTAGAGCGAATTGGATATCAAAGGACATTTGCAGCTCGATGAATGTATATGAATCACGGTGATGTAATAAAATACTATATGCATATATATATATTATATATATATATATATATATATATATATATATATGATATAGATAGATAGATATATATAGATATATTAATATAGATATATATATATATATATATATGCATATATATATATATATATATATATATATATATATATATATATATATATATTACACAGGACACCACCTCAATTGCAAGAAGACCTGGCTGGGCGAGGACAGAGAAATTAGAGAGATTACTATGATGGAAACTTGATCCCTTTTAGATGAAGCGATTTCGGTCAGATTCCGAATTTGGAACCCTCCTCCCAAAAAAATCCCTTGGTCCTATTATCAGTAGATGAATCCCATTCAGCCGCAAAGTCCTCTTTGGATTGATTGTTAAAAGCAGCAGACTCTCTCTCTTCCTCTCTCTCTCTCTCCCTGTGATATTACAAGCTGGTCTGAATCACAAACCTTCCAAGAAAACATATTAGCTTAAGTTTCTATGTTGTCCATTTCCTCTCTCTCTCTCTTTCTCTCTCTCTCTCTCTCTCTCTCTCTCTCTCTCTCTCTCTCTCTCTCTCTCTGATTCGACACTAAAGAAATCAGATCAGGAAATAAACAACTGCTTCTCTTTCTTGTAAGAAGACCCTAGCAAAGAGAACGGTGAAAGTGATCTCCAGGAATGTAGTATAAGTTTAAGTGTGTGGTTACCTCAGAAAGACATAATTTCGATCGTGTCTTTTTGTGTGCACATTCGTGTCCACAAGTCTGTGATAGTATCCTGTCTCCCGAACGGGCTAACAGAATTCGACGATACTTGAGAGGTATATTGTATACTTGCTGGGCGACCTTCTTAAGAAGATTTGTTAAACAAGGAAATCCTCTCATGTATTATAAATCTGTTTTCAGTGGTTTGAATGTTTCTCAGCCGGGTAGCAAATTCCCGAGATGCAAACTAGCATTGTACTAGCCCCGGTTTCTTTTGCCATGTCCCTAGGTTAGGTTAGGTTTGGTTAAGTCAGGCCAGTTCACGACTACATCACGCATAATTTGGGTATGGGAAACATCTTGAGATTGTTTTATTAAGAAGGTTCTGTGGTTATTTTTCAAGATATAGTGTCTCGCTTTTTCCAGGGAAGGTCCCGTACCCGGTACAGTTCGGGAATATACTTTGCTTTAGCCTTTTTCCTCCTGCATGTTCATTGCCCATGTGTAATGAATTCTTACATTGATACAAAATCGTGTAGCTCACCTCTGAGTGAATTTACCGCAGGTATAAGGTCGGTGACTTTTATTCTGATTCAGGGGCAGACGGCATGGTCAACTCAATACCCTCATGAAGCCTACTCATGAAGAAAGAGAGTATAAATGTCTAACGATTTCTGATAAATGGTTTCAACGTGTTGCGAGGGAGACTGTTATGACGAGGCATTCTCTTACGAACGTCTACGGCGCACGTATGCATACATATTGTTATGTAAATGTCTCAGGTTCTTGGACTAAAAGCAGCAGGTCGCAAGTTTGGAGGAGGTGATAATTGTATTACTTCGTGTGCAGTAAAGTCTTCGAATATTTTATCTTGAGAAACTCAAAGTTACGCACACTTTCTCTCTCGCCTCTTTTCAGGCCTCTCTCTCTCTCTCTCTCTCTCTCTCTCTCTCTCTCTCTCTCTCTCTCTCTTTATACTTTTCTTTATCATTTATATTATTTATTCCGTACTATTCTTCTCTCTCTCTCTCTCTCTCTCTCTCTCTCTCTCTCTCTCTCTCTCACTTTGAGAAACTTTTCCTCATATTTATCTAAAAGTCTGTCTCTCACCGTTCTCGTACTATCTCTCTCTCTCTCTCTCTCTCTCTCTCTCTCTCTCTCTCTCTCTCTCTCTCGGACCAGAACAGGAGTAATCTGCACGCGTTTCCTTAATGCAATCGTTCCTCTGTCGATCTCAGCAGAGAATAATGTACCAGGTGTTATTTCCACTTTTTCTATGACACGGCTTAACAGCAAAATATATATGTATATATATGATTGCGAAGTATTTTCTGTTAAAACAGAATCCATCTAATAAAAGGCATAATGCTGTATGAGCCACGGTTCATGAAACCTTAACCACGGCCCTGTGGTGGCCTGTCCTGTATCGTTGCGCTAACTTTAACCTTAAATAAAATTAAAACTACTGAGGCTAGAGAGCTGTAATTTGGTGTATTTGATGATTGGAGGTTGGATTATCTACATGCCATTTTGCAGCCCTCTAACCTCAGTAGATTTTTAGATCTGACGGCGAAGAGAAAAGTGCGGATGGACAGACGAATAGCCACCTCATTAGTTTTCTTTTACAGATAATTAAAAGCCTGAACATCCCTCAAGCTATTCGACTTTAAATCGAATAAACTGAAACTTTCCAATGATGTAGGTTTTAAGCAAAAATAACTCAATCTCACTTCAGCTCTTGAAAATAAAATGACAAGAAAGTGAAACTTTCTCCTATTGAACCGAACTTCGGAGATTTGGTTTGGGAGAAGATAAAACTCGCTCTAATTGTGCCAAAGACAAAGCAAAACAGATTAACTTCACTTCGGTGACACAGATCCAGTCGATGGGATTAAACTTCGCTTCATTTATCTGGCTTCGAATAAAACGGAAGCGAAGCTTCTTTCTGAGACGAGTCCGAAGCAAATGAGATTAAACTCACCTCCAAAGATTTAGTGAGAAAATCTGAGGTGGAAAAGAAAAACTACCACTCGAGGACTGCGGCAATTCCTGTAGACGCCAAAGGCATCTTCCTTCCTGCTTCAATTTATACAACAAGGCTAATGGATAAAAATCCTGGGACGAGAAATATATTATTTTCGGAAAGGGTGGATTTTAATGAAAGTCGAGTAGATGCGAGAGGTAAGGTAATGAAAGTCCCCGGAGAGGGGAAATGGTCTTTTTAGTGTGTGTGTGTGTGTGTGTGTGTGTATTTGCATGAGACAGACAGACGGACAGACAGATGCTTCACAGCAAACTTATGTTTTATGAATTTTATACTGGTTACAGTTACGGCCGAGATACGAAGTGACATTGACAATTGTGAGAGAGAGAGAGAGAGAGAGAGAGAGAGAGAGAGAGAGAGAGAGAGAGAGAGGGAGGGGGGTGTCTTCGCAAGAAATGAATTTTTAAGATCTTCTCACGGATGAGAAAGGGAGGGAGAAAAAGGGAGAGAGAGAGAAAAACAAGGAGAGACAAGACGATTGTAAAGGGAACATTGATTTAGACAACTTGCGATGATGCTGATGACGACAATTGATTTGACAAACTTATTTCGGGTCCAAAGAGGATGTAGAACTTGATGAGAACTTTCAGTAACGAAGCTGGTTTGAATAGATTTACTTCCACACTAAGTGAAAGTGGAACACAGAGGAAAATCTGGAAGATGACAATATACGAAAAAAGTTGATGATGATGGCAATGAGTTTAATGATGGTATCGCTTGATTTCACCCACGCTGATTTGAAACGGATGTGGAATGGCACGGGGCCAGTCTCAATGAATTTAATGTACAGTAATGATAACTGGCTCTACTTGACCTACGTAGATACTGAAAGGAAGGGGAGTGAATGCAAATTTGTACCTGGGGGCGAAACAAACATAGGAAAATTGATGGTAATAGATAGCCTATTTTGGAAAACTATTGCTCAAGGCTTGAAACCGAAGACAAGTCTAAAATCATCGTTGTAAAAGAACTGAATTGTTGCAAAAGGACTGAAGACCTGAAGACAAGTCTAAAATCATAGTTGCAAAAGGACTGAAGAACGGAAGACAAGTCTATAATCATCGTTGCAAAAGGACTGAAGACCTGAAGACAGGTCTAAAATCATCGTTGCAAAAGGACTGAAGACCTGAAGACAGGTCTAAAATCATCGTTGCAAAAGGACTGAAGACCTGAAGACAGGTCTAAAATCATCGTTGCAAAAGGACTGAAGACCTGATGACAGGTCTAAAATCATCGTTGCAAAAGGACTGAAGACCTGAAGACAGGTCTAAAATCATCGTTGCAAAAAAGGAATGAAGACCTGATGACAGGTCTAAAACCATCGTTGCAAAAAGACTGAAGAACGGAAGACAAGTCTAAAATCATCGTTGCAAAAAGACTGAAGACCTGAAGACAGGTCTAAAATCATCGTTGCAAAAGGACTAAAGACCTGAAGACAAGTCTAAAATCATCGTTGCAAAAGGACTGAAGACCTGAAGACAAGTCTAAAATCATCGTTGCAAAAGGACTAAAGACCTGAAGACAAGTCTAAAATCATCGTTGCAAAAAGACTGAAGACCTGAAGACAGGTCTAAAATCATCGTTGCAAAAGGACTGAAGACCTGAAGACAGGTCTAAAATCATCGTTGCAAAAGGACTAAAGACCTGAAGACAAGTCTAAAATCATCGTTGGGTCCCCCCAAAAAGACTGGAAGGACCTGAAGAAACAGGTTCGAAAAATCATCGTTGCCAAAAGGACCTGAAGACCTGAAGACAGGTCTAAAAATCATCGTTGCAAAAGGACTGAAAGACCCTGAAGAACAAGGTCCTAAAATCATCGTTGCAAAAGAATGAAGAACTTGAAGGACAAAGGTCTAAAATCATCGGGCAAAAGGCTAAGCCCTGAAGACAGGTCCTAAAATCATCGTTTGCAAAAAAGGACTGAAGACCTGAAAGAAAACAGGTTCGAAAATCAATAGTTGCAAAAGAAAAGGACATGAAAGACCTGAAGACAAGTTCTAAAATCAATCCATTGCAAAAAAGAATTGAAGACCTGAAGACAAAGGTCGGAAAAAATCATCGTTGCAAAAGAATCAAGAACCTGAAGACAAGTGGGGCTAAAAATCATCGTTGCAAAAGGGACTTGAAAGACCTGAAGACAGGTCGAAAATCATCGTTGCAAAAAGGACTGAAAGACCTGAAGGACAGGGTCGAAAAATCATCGTTTGCAAAAAGGACATAAAGACCTGAAGGACCAGGTAAGAAACTATTCGTTGCAAAAGGATTCAAGACCTGAAGACAAGGTCTAAAGGCATCGTGGCAAAAGCCTAAAGACCTGAAGAACAAGTTCTAAAATCATCGTTGCAAAAAGAACTGAAAGACCTGAAGACAGGTCGAAAATCATCGTTTGCAAAAGGACTGAAGACCTGAGAAACAAGTCTAAAATCATCGTTGCAAAAAGGAACTAAAGGACCTAAAAGACTGAAAGGTCTAAAATCATCGTTGGTCAAAAGGACTGAAGACCTGAAGGAACCAAGTCTAAAATCATCGTTGTAAAAAGACTCGAACGACCTGAAGACAGGTCCGAACAAAAATCATCGTTGCAAAAGGACTGAAGACCTGAAGACAGTCGGTCGAAAAATCATCGTTGCAAAAGGGTCTGAAGAACCTGAAAGGACAGGTCTAAAATCAAAATTCGTTGCAAAAAGACTGAAGACCTCCGCAGACAGGTCTTTAAAAAATTCATTTTTTCGTTGCAAAAAGGACTGAAGACCTGAAGACCAGGTCTAAAAATCATCGTTGCAAAAAGACTTGAAGAACCTGAAAAAGACAGGTCGAAAACAAATCCTTGCAAAGGACAATGAAAGACTCGAAGAAAGGGTTCGAAAATCATCGTTGCAAAAGGACTGAAGACCTGAAGACAAGGTCGAAAACTCATCGTTTGCAAAAAGGACTGAGACTGAAGACAAGGTCTAAAATAATCCGTTTGCAAAAGTACCTGAAGACCTGAGACAAGTCTAAAAATCATCGCTTGCAAAAGGAACTGAAGACCTGAAGAAACATGTTCTAAAAGTCATCGTTGCAAAAGGACTGAAGACCTTGAAGACAACGTCTAAAAACTCAATTCCGCTTGCCAAAAGGACTGAAGGACCTGAAGACAGGTCTAAAAGTCATTCGTTGCAAAAGGACCTGAAGACCTGAAGACAAGGTTCGAAAAAATCATCCGTTTTGCAAAAGGACTGAAGACCATGAAGACAGGGTCTAAAATCATCGTTGCAAAAGGACTGAAGACCTTGAAGGACAGAGTTCGACAATTCATCGTTGCAAAAGGACTGAAGACCTGAAGCAAGGTCGAAAATCATCGGCTGCAAAAAGATGAAAGACCTGAAGACAGGTCGAAAGTTCAAAATCGTGCACAAAGGAATGAAGACCTGAAGACAAGTCTAAAATCATCGTTGCAAAAGGACTGAAGACCTGAAGACAGGTCGAAAAATCATCCGCTTGCAAAAGGACTGAAGACCTGAAGACGGTCGAAAATCTCGTTGCAAAAGGACTAAAGATTGAAAACAACAGGGTCTAAAATCATCGTTGCAAAAAGACTAAAGAACGGAAGACAAGCTAAATCATCGTTTGCAAAAAGACTAAGAACCGGAAAGAAGGTTCCGAAAATCAATCGTTGCAAAAAGACTGAAGACCTTAAGACAGGTCCGAAAATCATCCGGGTTGCAAAAGGCTAAAGCCCTGAAGCCAAAAGGTCTTAAAATCAAAAAGACGTTGCAAAAGGACTAAAAGACCTGAATGAAGACAATCTAAAATCATCGTTGCAAAAAAGACCTAAAGACCTGGAAGACCAAGTCTAAAATCATCGTTGCAAAAATGACAAGAAGACCTGAGACAAGTCTAAAATCATCGTTGCAAAAGGACTAAAGACCTTTGAAGACAAGAATCTAAAATCATCGTTGGCAAAAGACCTGAAGACCTGGAAAAGACATCTAAAATCATCGTTTGCAAAGGACTGAAAGACCTAGACAAAAGTCCTAAAATCATCGTTGAAAGCAGGACTGAAAGACCTGAAGACAAGGTCTAAAATCATCTTTGCAAAAGGACTGAAGACACCTGAAGAAAACCACAAAAAGTCTAAAATCCATCGTTGCAAAAGGACTGAAGACCTGAAGACAAGTCGGAAAATCATCGTTTGCAAAAGACTGACCTGAAGACAGTTCTAAAATCATCGTTTGAAAAGGAAATGAAGACCTGAAGACAAGGTCTAAAATCATCGTTGCAAAAGAACTAAAGAAAAACCCTGAAGACAAGGTCTAAAATAAAATCGTGCAAAAGGACTCAAGACCTTAAGACAAAAGTCCTAAAATCATCGTTTGCAAAAGGACTGAAGTACGTGACGAAGTCTAAAATCATCGTTGCAAAAGGACTAAAGACCTGAAGACAGGTCTAAAATCATCGTGCAAAAAGGACTGAGAAAACCGAAACAAGTCGAAAATCATCGTTGCAAAAGGACTGAAGACCTGAAGACAGGTCCGAAAATCATCGTTGCAAAAGGACGATACCTGAAGACAAGTCTAAAATCATCGTTTTGCAAAAGGGACTGAAGACCTGAAGACAAGTCTAAAATCATCGGGTTGCAAAAGGACTGAAGACATGAAGACAAGTCTAAAATCATCGTTGCAAAAGACAGAAAAAGACCTGAAGACAAGTCTTAAAAAATCATCGTTTGCCGAAAAGGACTAAAGACCTGAAGACAAGGTCTAAAATCATCGTTGCAAAAGACTGAAGACTGAAGACAAGGTCTAAAATCATCGTTGCAAAAGGACTAAAGACCTGAGACAGTCTAAATCATCGTTTGCAAAAGGCTAAAGACTGGAAGACTTGAAGACAAGTCTAAAAATCATCGTTGCCAAAAGACGAAGACCTAAGACAAGTCTAAAATCACGTTGCAAAAAGGATAAAGACTGAAGACAAGTCTAAAAATCATCGTGCAAAAGGACTGAAGACCTTGGAAGACAAAAGTCTAAATCATCGTTGCAAAAGGACTTTAAGACCTGAAGACAGTCTAAAAAATCATCGTTGCAAAAAGACTGAAGACCTGAAGACGGTCTAAAATCATCGTTTGCAAAAGGACTGAAGCCTGAAGACAAGTCTAAAATCACCTGCAAAGGAACTGAAGACCTGAAGACAGGTCTAAAGTCATCGTTTCAAAAGGACTGAAGACCTGCACGACAATTCTAAAATCATCGTTGCAAATGACTGAAGACCTGAAGACAGGTCGAAATCATCGGTTGCAAAAGGACTGAAGACCTGAAGACAGTTCTAAAAATCATCGTTGCAAAGGATGAAGACCCTGAATACAAGTCTAAAATCATCGTTGCAAAAGGACTGAAGACATGAAGACAATTCCTAAAATCATCGTGCAAAGGACTGAAGACCTGAAAGACAAGTCTAAAATCATCGCTGCAAAAGACTGAAGACGCTGAAGACAAGATCTAAAGTCCATCGTTGCAAAATGACGAAGACCTGCAGACAGTTCGAAATCATCGTTGCAAAAGACTGGGGGGAAGACCTGAAGACAAGTCCTAAAATCATCGCTGCAAAAGGACTGAGACCTGAAGACAGGTCGAAAATCATCGTTGCAGAAAGGACTGAAGACCCTGAAGACAGTCTAAAATCAATCGCTGCCAAAGGACTGAAGAACCCTGAAGACAGTTCCTAAAGTCATCGTTGCAAAAGGACTGAGACCTGAAGACAGGTCTAAAATCATCGTTGCAAAAGAACTGAAGACCTAAAGACAAGTCTAAAATCATCGTTTGCAAAAGGAAGTGAAGACCTGCAGACAGGTTCCTAAAATCATCGTTGCAAAAGAGTGGAAGACCTAAAGACAGGTCTAAAATCATCGTTGCAAAAAGACTGAAAGACCTGAAGACAGGGACTAAAAATCATCGTTGCAAAAGACTGAAGGCCTGAAGGCAAGTCCTAAATCATCGTTGTCAAAAGAATGAAGACCTGAAGACGGTCTAAAATCATCGTGTGGCAAAAAGACTGAAGACCTGAAGACGGTCGAAAATCGTCGTTGTAAAAGGACTAAGACCTGAAGACAGGTCGAAAGTTCCATCGTTGTCAAAGGACTGAAGACCTTAAGACAAGTCTAATCTAATAGTCTATCGTTGGCAAAAGGACTGAAGACCTGAAGACAGAGTCCCCCTAGAAAAATATCGTTGCAAAGACTGAAGACCTGAAGACCAGGTCTAAAATTCATCGTTGCAAAAAAGACTGAAGACCTGAGACAAGTCTAAATATCGTTGCAAAAGGACTGAAGACCTTAAAGACAGTCTAAAAGTCATCGTTGCAAAAGGACTGAAGACCTGAGACAATCCTAAAATCATCGTGCAAAAGGACTGAAGACCTGAAGACTAAGTCTAAATCATCGTTGCAAAGACTGAAAGACCTGAAGACAGTCTAAAGTCAATCGTTGCAAAAGGGACTGAGACCTGAAGACAGTCTAAATCATCGTTGCAAGAAGGACTGAATACCTGAAGACATGTCTACAAATCATCGTTGCAAAGAGGACGAAGACCTTAAAGACACGTCTAAAGTCATCGTTTGCAAAAGGACTAAAGACCTGAAGACAGTCTAAAATCATCGAGGCAAAAAGCTGAAGACCTTAAGACAAGTCCTAAAATCACGTTGCAAAAAGGGACTCTGAAAGACCTGAAGACAAAAGTCTAAAATCATCGTTGCAAAAAAGGACATGAAGACCTGATAAGACAAGGTCGAAAATCATCGTTTGCAAAAAGGACACTGAAGACGCCTGAAGACAGGATCGAAAATCATCGTTGCAAAAGGGACTTGAAGACCCTTGGGTGAAGACAAAGAATCTAAAATCATCGTTGCAAAAAGGACTGAAAGACCTGAAGACAAGTCTAAAATTTCTTTCCCCCCAATCGTTGCAAAAGGACTGCAAGACCATGAAGACAAGGTTCTAAAATCTATCGTTTTGCTAAAAGGACTGAAAGACCATGAAGGACCAGGTCGAAAAATTCAATCGTTGCAAAAGGACCTGAAGACCTGGAAGACAGGTCGCAAAATCACAGTTGCAAAAGGACCTGAAAAGACCTGAAAGACAAGTCTAAAAATCATCGTTGCAAAAAGGACTGAGACCTGAAGACAAGTCAAAATCAAAAAAAATCGTTGCAAAAGGGAACTGAAGGACCTTGAAGGACAAGGTCTAAAATAAAACCGGCAAAAGACTGAAAGACCTGAGACAAAAGGTCTAAAATCATCGAAATTGCAAAAGGGGACCTGAAGAACCTGAAGGACAAGTCTAAAATCATCGCTTGACACAACAAAAGGACCTGAAGGACCTGAAGACAGGTCCTAAAACATTTCGTTGCAAACGGAACTTGAAAGCTCAAGACAGTTGCGAAAATCGGATCGTTGCAAACGGAATGAAGACCTGGAAGACAAGGTCTTAACAATCCATCGTTGCAAAACAAAGGAATGCAAGAAAGAACCGGAGAAGGACAAGGTCTTCCTAAAAATCATCGTTGGCCAAAAAGACTGAAGACCTGAAGACAAGGTCTGAAAATCATCGTTTGCAAAAGGAGCCTGAAAGACATGAAGACAAGGGTCTCCTAAAGTCATCGTTTGCAAAAGGACTCTGAAGAACCTGGGAAAAGGACAAAGTCTAAAATCATCGTTGCAAAAAGGACTGAAGACCTGAAGACAGGTCGACAAAAAATCATCGCTTGCAAAAGGAACTGAAAGACCATGAAGACCAGGTCTAAAAGTCATCGTTTGCCAAAGGACCTTGAAGACCTTGTCAAGACAACGTCCTTTAAAAATCATCCGTTGCAAAAAAGGACTCCGAAGAACCCTGGAAGACAAGTCTTAAAATCTCAAAATTGCAAAACGGATGGAGGACCTGAGACCAAAAGGTCGGAAAATCATGCGTTGCCAAAAGGGACCTGAACGGACCTGAAGACAGGTCTAAAATCATCGTTTTGCAAAAGGACGTCTAAAGAACCATGAAGACAAGGTCCTAAAATCATCCGTTGCAAAAAGACACTGAAGACCTGAAAAGGACCCAGGTCGAACCAAAAATTCAATAGTTGCAAAAGGACTGAAAGACGCCTGAAGACAAGTCTAAAAATCAGCGTTGCAAAAGGACTAAAGACCTAAAGACCTTGAAAAAGCCAAGGTCTAAAAATCAAGCGCAAAAAGGACAGAAAACGAACCTGAAGGACCAAGTAAAATAATCGTGCAAAAGGACTAAAGACCTGAAGACAAGGTCGAAAAATCATCGTTGCAAAAAAGGACGGAACGACCTTGAAGACAAGGTCGAAAATCACGTTGCAAAAAGGAACTGAAAGACCCTGAAGCACAAAGTCTTAAAGTCATTCGGTGCAAAAACGGACTAAAGAAAACCTGAAGACAAGTCTTAAAATCAATCGTTTGCAAAAAGGACTGAAGACCTGAAGACAAGGTCGGAAAATTCATCGTTGCAAAAGGACTGAAGACCTGAAGGACAAGTCCTTCGAAAATCATCGTTTGCAAAAGGAACTCCTAGCCTAAAGACCTGAAGACAATGGTCTAAAATCTCGTTGCAAAAGGACTGTAAGACCTGAATGAACAGGTTCTAAAATCATGCGTTGCAAAAGGACTGGAAGACTCTGAATGACAACGGTCGAAAATCAAATCGTTGCAAAAGGACTGTAATACCTGAAGACAAAATTCTAAAATTCAATCTTGGCAAAAGCTGAAGACCTGAAGAACAAGGTCTAAAAGTCATCGTTTGCCAAAAAGGACTTGAAGACCTGAAGACAAAAGTCCCCTAAAATCATCGTTGGCAAGGACTGAAAAAGGACCTGAAGACAAAGTCTAAAATCCATCGTTGCCAAAAGGACTAAATGGGACCTGAAGACAAGTCTAAAATCAAAAATCGTTGCAAATGGACTTTAAAGACCTGAAGGACAAAGTCCTAAAATCAAATCGTTGCAAGGACTGAAGGACCTGAAGACAAGGTCGAAAATCCATCGTTGCAAAAGGGACTGAAAGACCTGAAGACAAGGTCTAAAAGTCATAGATGTCAAAAGGACTTAAAGAATATAAAGAAAAAGGAAAAGATAGAAAAAAGAAAAAATAAAAAGGGAAGAATAATAGATTAGATAAAAGAAAAACCTGACAGACAAGGTCGAAAATCATCGTTTGCAAAAGGACTGAAGACCTGAAGACAAGGTCGAAAATCAATCGCTTGCAAAAGGACTGAAGACCTGAAGACAAGTCTAAAATCATCGTTGCAAAAGGACTAAAGACCTGAAGACAAAGTCTAAAATCATCGTTTTTGCAAAAGGACTGAAAGGAACCTGAAGACAAGGTTCTAAAATCTCCTTGCAAAAGGACTGAAGAACTGAACAAGTCCTAGAAATCATCGTTGCAAAAGACTGAAGACCTGAAGACAGGTCTAAAATCATCGTTGCAAAAGGACTTAGACCTACGACCGTTCGAATAATCATCGTTGCAAAAGGACGGAAGACCTGAGACAAGTCCTAAAGTCATCGTTGCAAAGGACTGAAGACCTGAAGATACAAGTCTAAAATCACGTTGCAAAAGACTGAGAACTGAAGACAGTCTAAAATCATCGTTGCAAAAAGACTGAAGACCCTGAAGACAAGGCCCTAAAATCATCGTTGCAAAGGACTGAAAGACCTGAAGACAGGTCTAAAGTCATCGTTGCAAAAGGACTGAAAGACCTGAAGACAATTCTAAATATCATCGTTGCAAAAGGACTGGAAGACCTGAAGACAAGTCTAAATCATCGTTGCAGAAGGACTGAATACTGAAGACAAGTCTAAAGTCATCGTTTGCAAAAGGACGAAGACCTGAAGACAAGTCTAAAATCATAGTGCAAAAGGACTGAAGACCTGAAGACAGGTCCTAAAATCCTCGTTGCAAAATGACTGAAAGACCTGAAAACAGTCGAAAGTCATCGTGGCAAAAGGACTAAAGACCTTAAGACAAGTCTAAAATCATCGTTGCAAAAGACTGAAGACCTGAAGACAAGTCTAAAAATCATCGTTGCAAAAGGGGACTGAAGACCTGAAGACAAGTCTAAGTCATCTTGCAAAAAGACTGAAAGACCAGAAGACAAGTCTAAAATCATCGTTTGCAAAAGGACTGAGAACCTGAAGACAAGTCCTAAAGTCATCGTTGCAAAAGGACTAAAGACCTGAAGACAATTCCTAAAATACATCGGTATCAAAAAAGACTGAAGACCTGAAGACAGGTCGAAAATCATCGTTGCAAAGACTGAAGACTGAAGACCAGTCTAAGGAGTCTATCGTTTGGCAAAAGGACTGAAATAACCTTAAGACAAGTCCCCTAAAATCATCGGTTTGCAAAAAGGACTGAAGACCTGAAGACAGGTCGAAAATCATCGTTGCAAAAGGACTGAAGACCTGAAGACAGGTCGAAAATCATCGTTGCAAAAGGACTGAAGAACTAAAGACTGTCTAAACATTCATCGTTGCAAAAGGACTGAAGACCTGAGACCAGGTCTAAAATCATCGTTGCAAAAGAAACTGAACCGAAGACAGGTCGAAAAGCTCGTTGCAAAAGGACTGAAGACCTGAAGACAATCCTAAAATCATCGTTGCAAAAGGACTGAAGACCTGAAGACAGATTCTAAAATCATCGTTGCAAAGACCTGAAGAACCTGAAGACAATCCTAAAATCATCGTTGCAAAAGACCTGAAGACTGAAGACAAGTCTAACTAAAATCATCGTTGCAAAAGACTGAAGACCTGAAGACAGGTCTAAAATCATCACTTTGCAAAGATTACCTGAAAGACCTGAAGACAGGTCTAAAATCATCGTTGCAAAAGGACTGAAGACCTGAAGACAAGTCTAATTCATCGTTGAAAAGAACCTAGGACCTGAAGACCAAGTCCTAAAATCGCGTTGCAAAAGACCTGATACCTGAAGACAAGTCCTAAAATCATCGTTCAAAAAGACTGAAGACCTGAAGACAGTCTAAAATCATCGTTGGCAAAGGACTGAAGACCTGAATACAAGTCCTAAAATCATCGGTTGCAACAGGACTGAAGACCTGAAGGACAATTCTAAAATCATCGTTGCAAAAGGACTGAAGACCCTGAAGCAAGTCTATAAATCATCGTTTGCAAAGGACTGAAGACCTTAAGACAGTCTAAATCTCGAGGCAAAAGACTGAAAGACCTGAAGACAGGTCTGAAATCATCGTTTGCAAAAGACCTGAAGTACCCCCCTGAAGACAATTCCTAAAATCATCGTTGCAAAAGGGACTGAAGACCTGAATACAAGTCTAACATCATCGTTTGCGAAAGACCTTGTAGACCTGAAGACAGATCTAAAGTCATCGTTGCAAAAGACCTGATACCCCTGAAGACAGTCTAAAAAATCATCGTTGCAAAAAGGACTGGGGAGACCTGAAGACACGTCTAAAATCATCGTTGCAAAAGACCTGAAGACCTGAAGACAGGTCTAAAAGTCCTCGTTGCAAAAGACATGAAGACCTGATACAAGTCTAAAAATCATCGTTGCAAAGGACTGAAGACCTTGAAGAGACAAGTCTAAATCATCGTTGCCAAAGGACTGAAGACCTGAAGACAATTCTAAATCATCGTTGCAAAAGGACTGAAGACCATTGAAACATCCTAAAGTCATCGTTGCAAAGGAAGGACTGAAGACCTGAAGACAAGTCTAAAATCATCGTTGCAAAAGGGACTGAAAGCCTGAAGACAAGTCCTAAAAATCATCGTTTGCAAAAGGACTGAAACCTGAAGACAAATCTTAAAATCATCGTTTGCAAAAGGACTAAAAGGACCTTGAAGACAAGGTCTAAAAAAATCATCCGTTGCAAAAGGACTGAAGACCTGAAGACAGGTCCCTAAAAATCATCGTTGCCACAAAAGGACCTGAAGACCCTGAAGACAATGGTCTTAAAAATCATCGTTGCAGAAAGGACTAAATAAAAAGGACCTGAGTACAATTTCTAAAATCATCGTTTGCAAAAGGACCTAAAGACCTGAAGACAGTTCTAAAATCATCGTTGCAAAAAGGACTAAGACCTGAAGACAAAAAGTCCCTAAAATCAGCGTGTGCAAAAAGACTGAAAAAAGACCTGAAGACAAGGTCTAAAATCCATCGAGGCAAAAGGAACTGAAGGACCTGAAGACAAGGTGAAAATCAAATCGTTGCAAAAAAGGAAACTGGAGCCTAAAGACAAGGTCTACAAATCATCCGTTGCAAAAGGACTGAAGGACCTGAAGACAAGGTCTAAAATCAATCGTTGCAAAAGGAACCTGAAGACCTGAAGACAAAAGTCTAAAATCAAAATCGATGCAAAGGACCCTGAAGACCTTGAAGACAAAAGGTCTAAAATCATCGTTGCAAAGAACCCCTGAAAGACCTGAAAGACAAGTCTAAAATTCATCGTTGCAAAAGGAACTGAAGTAACCTGAAGACAAGTCTAAATTCAAAATCGTTGCAAAAGGACTGAAGACCTTCAGACAAGTCTAAAAATCAATCGTTGGCAAAAGGAAAACTGAAACCTGAAAGACAGGTCCCTAAAATTCAATCAAGCGTTGCAAAAGAAAGGACCTGAAGAACCTGAAGACAAAGTCTAAATCATCGTTGCAAAAGGACTGAAGACCTTGAAAGACAAGTCTAAAAAGGAAATCATCGTTGAAAGGACTAAGACCTGAAGACAGGTAAGGTCTTAAAAGTCATCCAATCGTTGCAAAAGGACCTGAAAGACCTGAAGACCAAGGTCTAAAAATCATCGTTGGCAAAAAAAGGACTCGAAAGGAACCTGAAGACAAGTCTAAAATCATCGTTGCAAAAGGACTAAAGGACCTTAGACAAAAAGTCTAAAAATCAAGCGTTTGCAAAAAGGACTGAAGACCTGAAAGACAGGTCTACATCGTTGCAAAAAGACTGCAAGACCTGAAAGGGACAGGTCTAAAATCATCGTGCAAAAAGGACTGAAGACCTGAAGACAGGTCGAAATTCATCGTTTTGCAAAAAGGACTGAAGACCTAAAAGACAGGTCTAAAATCATCGTTGACAAAAGGGACTGAAGACCTGAAAGGACAAGTCTAAAAATCATGTGCAAAGACCTGAAGACCTGAAGGACATGGCTAAAATCAGCGATGCAAAAGGACTGAAGACCTGAAGACACAAGTACTCAAATCATCGTTGCGCAAAAGGACTGAAGACCTGAAGACAAGTCTAAAGTAATCGTTGGCAAAAGGAATGAAGCCGAAGACAAGCTAAAAATCATCGTTTGCAAAAGGACTGAAGACCTGAAGGACAAGTCTAAAATCATCGTTGCAAAAGGATGAAGACCGAGGGAACAGGTCTAAAATCATCGTTGCAAAAAGAACTGAAGACCTGAAGACAAGTCTAAAATCATCGTCTGCAAAAGGACTGAAGACCTGAAAGACAAGTCTAAAATCATCGTTGCAAAAGGACTGAAGACCGAAGACAAGTCTAAAATCATCGTTGCAAGAAAACTGAAAAGGACACTGAAGACAAGTCTATCAAAAGGCGTTGCAAAAGACTGAAGACCTGAAGAACAAGTCTAAAATCATCGTTGGCAAGACCTGAAGCTGAAAGGAACAAAAGTCGAAAATTCTCGTTGCAAAAGGCCTAAGACCTGAAGACAAGTCTAAAATCATTCGTGCATTAAAAGGACTGAAGACCTGAAGACAAGTCTAAAATCATCGTTGCAAAAGGACTGAAGACCTGAAGACACAAGTCTAAAAATCATTCGTTGCAAAAGACTAAAGACCCTGAGGGCAAAAGGTCCGAATCATCGTTGCAAAAGGACTGAAGACCTGAAGACAAGTCTAAAATCATCGTTGCAAAAGGACTAAAGACCTGAAGACAAGTCTAAAATCATCGTTGCAAAAGGACTGAAGACCTGAAGACAAGTCTAAAATCATCGTTGCAAAAGGACTGAAGACCTGAAGACAAGTCTAAAATCATCGTTGCAAAAGGACTAAGACTGAAGACAAGTTCGTAACAAAATCATCGTTGCAAAAGGATAAGACCTGAAGACAGTCTAAAATCATCGTTGCAAAAGGACTAAGACCTGAAGACAAGGTCCAAATCATCGTGCAAAGGACTAAAGACTGAAGACAAGGTCTAAAATCATCGTGAAGCAGACTTCTGAAGGACTGAAGACAAGTCTAAAAATCATCGTTGCAAAGGACTAAGACCTGAAGACAAGTCTAAAAATCATCGTTGCAAAAGGACTAAAGACTGACAAGTCTAAAATCAATCGTTGCAAGACCTACGGATCCTTTGAAAGATAAGTCTAAAATCATCGTTGCAAAAGGACTGAAGACCTGAAGACAAGTCTAAAATCATCGTTGCAAAAGGACTAAAGACCTGAAGACAAGTCTAAAATCATCGTTGCAAAAGGACTGAAGACCTGAAGGTCTAAAATCATCGTTGCAAAAGGACTAAAGACCTGAAGACAAGTCTAAAATCATCGTTGCAAAAGGACTGAAGACCTGAAGACAAGTCTAAAATCATCGTTGCAAAAGGACTAAAGACCTGAAGACAAGTCTAAAATCATCGCAAGTTTCCAAATCGTTAACTATTATAGTAACCAAAATTATTAAATATTAGGCCATATTTCATAATGATGATACCCTGGGTAAGTTCCTCCCACTAGGATTAAATTGTAGATAAACAACAAGGCATAATCCGACATCCAGCTTCCTCGGGGCGTGTGCTAAAATCTACGCTCAAATAGAGCCGTTTGTTTGCACCTAACGAAAATTAAAAATAACCAGGAAAACGCCTATAATCTTATTTAGAAATAATTGTTCTGTACTTTTTAACAAGCAAATCACTTCTTTTTTGCATTTACATCCTAATAAATAAATCATAAATATCCTATCCTACAACTCCTGTATCTTTAACGGAAGGCAAAACACCTTTTTCGGACCTTTGTAGGCTTTTTCATAGGCCATTCCTACACCCAACAAGAGCAACAACAGCCAACAGCAAGGACTACAACAATAACAACAAAATAGTTTGTAGGCTTACTCCCCGAGTAAACAAAAACAGATGAAAATATCTCAGCGACTGGAAGACATTGCACGTGAGAGTACAAAATGATAGTCACGGAGCGTGTAAAAAGAAAATTCTGATCAAAAGAAAAGGAGACACACACGATAATTAAAACAGGGTAAGAACATGAGACAAAGCAGGATTTTAACAAGAAAACCAATCAACTCGTAGAAAGTAAAGTGAATGAGTGGCAGATAATAACAGACAGTGGATAAGTTCTGTAAGAGAAAAATAGATGAAGAGGGAATAACTACCTCCGATGAACAAAAAAAAGACTAATTGGAGGATGGAAGAGAGAGAGAGATAGAGAAAGAAGCAGAACGATGCTAATTGATGAACAGATGAAGGAGAGAGAGAGAGAACGATGATAATTGATGAACAGATGAAGGAAGAGAGAGAGAGAGAGAGAGAGAGAGAGAGAGAGAGAGAGAGAGGTTGGAGTGGCAAGGCCCAGGAGATATAGTGAGGAGAACTTGACTATCCTCTCAAATGTTCTGGTCAATAAACAGGTCGTGTTTGAGTGCCCTACACGAAAGAGAAGGGGGGCCGGGGGGGGGTTGGGGGGCGGTTGCAGAGGGGACTTGGGGGGAGGGGATGTCGGAGCGGAAGGAAAGAAAGGGCAGAAGAGCAGAGCAGAGATAGAGAGAGAGAGAGAGAGAGAGAGAGAGAGAGATCTATGATGGACAAACGCATGTGAACGAATGCATCCAAGAGAGAAAATGGTTGAAGTGGGATTAGTAGAAAAGGTAAAGAATTTGGAGTAAAAAACATAACGAGATAGAAAGATGAGAAAGGCGGAAACAAAGGAAAAAATCGAAAACATCATTCACACAATGAGAGAGAGAGGAGAGAGAGAGAGAGAGAGAGAGAGAGAGAGAGAGAGGGCCCTTGCCTGAGTTTTCCTCCCCTCATTAAAAATTCTCCCAGACCCCTCTCAGGCTGAGCGAGCGAGAGAGAGAGAGAGAGAGAGAGAGAGAGAGAGAGAAGGAGCCACCGAATGTGAGAGCTGCAATGGGGAATGAAAAGTGAAATAAGCAGGGAGAGAGGAATGACTGCAGAGAGCGAGACAGAGATGATGAGTAAAAGTAATTTGGAGATTTGCCAAATGAATTGTATGAAGAACAAGGGAGCTATTTTTGTTTTGGTTTTTTTAAGTCTATTTTTCAGGACGGGATAAATGAAAGATCATAATGGATAAATGCTACATTGCTACGTAAATGCAGGAGGTTAATGGATAAAACTGAAGGGCTGGATAAGCGACAGAGGATAATGGGTAAATGGCCAGAAAGGGGTAAATGACGGATGATAATAATAGATATATGTCAAAGACTGCGTGAACGTATGAACATGAAATATTAAGTGATTTCGATCTGGTGTGTTTTAGT